>NC_134362.1:160884295-161184295 GCF_048569485.1 Anomaloglossus baeobatrachus
GCTATTGACCAAAATAAAGGTTATGAAGATCGTAGTCCTGAACAACAATTTAAAGGAGAGATGCTGTTTATGGGGTATTATTAGGCTACTTTCACACATGCGTTGAACGGCATCCGTTGCTATCCGCCGCCTTGAGGAATTACGGTAACCGTTGCAGGAAACCGTTTATTCCTCATAGACTTCTATTAGCTACGGATAGCAACGGATGGTCTTGTGTTGCATCCGCCCTGCGGCACATCAGTTGTTTTGTCGCTGACCGTCAGTGATTGTCGGGCGCAGGGAACACTGAATGTAGCGTTTTTTGTTGCTCTAAACAAACACACTCCACAGGATTCCGTTGAGATCCGTTACGAGGCATAATGAATGTCTATGGTGCTAGATTCCGTCACCATGTGTTTGGCGGCAGATTCCAGTGCAGGATTCTGTCACATTCTACTGAGAATGCTCAGCATGTCCAGCAGAATGTTCTAAGTCGTTTAAAAGCACTCCTGGTCTCTCTTTCGCTCTGTATGTCGGTCTCTCACTGTCGGTTGGTTTCTCTATGTCGGTCGGTTGGTCTCTATCTCTCTGTCGGTCTATCTCTCTCTGTCAATGTTGGTCTATCGCTCTCTCTCTGTCAATGTCGGTCTCTCTCTCTGTCAGTCGGTCTCTCCCTCTCACCCCCTCTCTCATACTCACCGATCACCGAAGCGGCACTGCACAGCTGTCACACTTCTCTGGCGGCTTCTCCTCTTTTGAAAATGCCGGCCGCTCATTATTCCATTTAGTATTCACTGCTTCCACTGCCCACTGGCGCCTATGATTGGTTGCAGTCAGACACGCCCCCACGCTAATTGACAGCTGTCTCACTGCAACCAATCACAGCCGCTGGTGTGCAGGTCTATATCGTGCAGTACAATAAATTATTTAAAAAAACGGTGTGCGGTCCCCCCCAATTTTGATACCAGCCAAGGTAAAGCCACACGGCTGAAGGCTGGTATTATCAGGATGGGGAGTCGCACGTTATGGGGAGCCCCCCCAGCCTAAAAATATCAGCCAGCAGCCGCCTGGAATTGCCGCAACCATTAGATGCGACAGTCCCGGGATTCTACCCGGCTCATCCCGAATTGCCCTGGTGCGGTGGCAATTGGTGTAATAAGGAGTTAATGGCAGCAGCTCATAGTTGCCACTAAGTCCTAGGTTAATCATGGCAGGCGTCTATGAGACACCCCCAATGATTAACCTGTAAGTGAAAGTAAATAAACACATACACCCGAAAAAATACTTTATTTGGAATAAAAGATAAATAAACACCCTCTTTCACCCCTTTATTAATCCCCAAATACCCCCCCAGGTCCGGCGTATTCCACACGAGATCCCATGATGCATCCAGCTCTTCTACATGAAGCTGACAGGAGCGGCCGTAGAACACCGCCGCTCTCTGTCAGCTCCAGGCAGCAACTGAAGGGAGTCGCGCTGTCAGCGGGGACGTCACTGAGGTAGTGCTGATGTGTATGGTGATGATGGGAGCAGTAGTGCCGGTGTGTGCGGTGATTATGAGTGCGGTAGTGCCTGCTTCTGTGCGGTGATGATGGGTGCAGTAGTGCCGGGGAGTGTGCGGTGATGATGGGTGCGGTAGTGCCGGGGTGTGTGCGGTGATGAGTTCTGTAGTGCCGGGGTGTGTGCAGTGATGATGATGAACAAAAAGAGCCACAGCCACTCCATGATTTACCAGGAATTAATATAACACAGTGAGAAGACCATGATAGCCATAATACCTGGATGGGGACTAGGACAAGTCGTGAAATTAGAATACAAACAAGAAAAATTGCGACCAAAGTCCAGGGTACAAAGTGAAAAAACTTTATTGGTAAACAGGTGCAGGACGGCACAAACAAGTGTGGACACAGACAATGGTCTTAAACCGGACTATAAACACACCAAAATACTGATTACTAGTGGTTATCTGTTAGCCGGTATATATATATGTGTAATCAGATAGTAGATAGTCCACCCAGGAAACTGCATAAAATATACAGGCTGAAATATGGACCCCAAACCAATTCATCAAAGAATCATTATTACAACCACATAAGTAGTATGTTGGAATAAAATAAATGACAAACAGGGTTGCACAAGGTTAGTGAAGGGTTATAAGACAGATCCCAGCCTCCAATGATAAGGGAACAGTGATAATTGCAGATTTACCTGGGATATGTGAAGACCAAAAAAGCCTGCGTCCAGCCCTGTCATTTATTTTATTCCAACATACTACTTATGTGGTTGCCATAATGATTCTTTGATGAATTGGTTTGGGGTCCATATTTCAGCCTGTATATTTTATGCAGTTTCCTGGGTTACACAACGCATTGTGATGGATGCCGTTCAACGCAAGTGTGAAAGTAGCCTTATCAATGATTCTGGGGGAAAAAGTCTGCAAATTACCTTCTAAGAGAGATAATTCATATGTTTTCCTTATGCAGCTTTGCCAGTATGGGTATGTGCACACCATGTATTTTACAAATTGTTTTTCTTGAAATGTCTTTATGGTAATTTTTGCTAGAGCTTTGCAATTTTTAAGTGCATTTCAAAGCAAGATACACCAGACAAAGTCATCATGTGCACATAACTTAAAGTGGTTGTCCACTACTTTTAAACTGATGGCCTAGGTCATTAATGTGTTATCAGCCAGGGACAGAGACCCAGCACCTCCACCAATCAGCTGTTCTTGGTCCCGGCAGCAGCAGGCTGCTAGAAATGCTCAGCTCCAGTGCTGCTCCGTCTTCTAATAGTGGCCACAGGTGGGTACTACACATCCGCCTCCTATTCATATCAATATGAGTCACATGTGCAGTACCCGGCCGCAGCCACTATTAGAAGACGGAGCAACACCAGAGCTGAGCATTTCCGTCTGCCTGCTGCTGCCGCCGGGACCGAGAACAGCTGATTGGCGGGGGTGCGGGGTGTCGGACCCCAGCCGATCAGACATCGATGACCTATCTTAAGGATAGGCCATCAATGTAAAAGTAGTAGACAACCCCTCTAAGACTTCACACTTGGCTGATCTCCTTAGCCAGTCCTCTTCATCAAACCTGCAGGTGGACTCTGGTTGTCTCTTGTAGCCAACTAAACTATGCTCTACACTGATGAGGGGCAAGTTGTCATGATGTAACTGCAGGTGTCAAGCCAGTAACGAGAGGACTCCTGGTGAGAAGCACAACACAAAGGAAACACCAGGGTTGCAATACAAGAGAAAGCCCTGACACTAGGGAGTAGGGAAGGGGTCATCTTCTAACACTCACCTGAGGTTGATCCCTGCACTCCCTAACGTTCCTAGAAGGGTCCTTCCCCCATGCACCGTCACATGCCTAGGCACTCACTAGCCCTGAACTCACAATAACAGGTGAAGGTCAAAGAGACATTAGTCTAATAAGACAACATGAGGAATGTAAGACAAACGAGTGGGGAAAGACACAACAAAAGCATTATTTGTTTCCTCACCAGGAAACTTCACACCTGCAGCATAAATGACACCACAGCTATGCAGAGAGGATCTCTTTCAACATGGACAGCATAGGTATGAGCTATAGCCAGCATAGGGATGAGTAGGGAGTGGATATTTAGAGCAGAAGGGATCTACCTGTTAGATCACTGAAGAATAGAAAGAAACCTTAACCTCTTCAGTACCGGATGGAGTTGAATATGCTTCAACTCAGGGTAAACAAACTAAAGTGGATCTTAGATACAATACAATGTTACCTTCTCATCCCAGATCCTCCCAAGATCACATCAGGGTGTGACACACTCATAACACAAGTACAAAGATGTCTGCGAATGGGTCTGGCTTAGCTAATATCAAATCTCATGATTCAAAGCTTGTATAAAGATGGACATTGCCTAATGGCATCACTGTCCCATAGGTGGCAGTAGTGAGATTTCATTTTTTTGTTTCTTTTTTGGAGAGCGCTAATTTGCATATTTTTCTAGAAAAGACTTTTCAGTATAAAAACCAATAATTAACATGAATTTGATATAAAACCAGCTGTGTGTTAATTATTTAGTGCAAAGTTTTAGTCTGAACCTGTCAATGGCGCATACAATACCGGATCTGGCCTAACAGTTCCAGCATAACAATATAAAGCAATTACACCATAGCTTAACACAGGCTAGAAATCACGGGTGGAAGGACATAAAGACCCTTTTTTATGTTCTGTACCGATAAATAGTGTAAATTAGGATCTTTACCGCTACAAATGTGCAAATAATGGACATTAAAATAAATCCTAAAAGAATAAATGGCGAATTTTCAGTAGCTCGTGTTTCTTTTTAATGTTTTCATTATTTACATATCGTTCCGCAGATCTTGTTTATTTCCCGACAACCGAGAGATATGAGGTTGAACTTTAAACTGAGTAAATTACGTTCCTGGATACGATGGTAATTGCAAAGTGTTTCAAAGACTATCATAGCTGTAAAATATTGATTTTCTCATCTCCGCTGCTAAGTCTTACCAGATAGCGGAGTGACAGAGGAAAAAAAAAAAGAGGACAAAACTGTGAAATGTGTGGCATTGATTAAGTGGCTGAAGACTCTCTGCTTGTGCTAGACATCGATTCCCACCCTGGGTCCCTGTTTGGACTGATTGATGGTATTGTAGTTTCATGTCATCTGGAACTACAATCATATTTTACCACCATGCTTGTGAGGACTCGGCTAAATGAGAACAATTGGACCAAGAGGCTGTCCGTCACATTTCACTGATTTATTGAACATGGCGTTCCAGTTATATTGCGTTCTGCCTAAAAGTGTCCATAATTAAAGTGGATTGCTTAAATGTGTGGAGGTGAGCAAACACCATGTTCAGGGCCCTTGTTTATTGGGAAAAATAAGCTAGGCGGCTATACTTTTTTCTATTCTTAAAGAAAGAAACCAAACTCCAGTATTTCCAGAGTAACACTTTGTTTGCACGCCAATTAAATGCAAGCAAGGTAACTTGTGTCACAATGAATACAAATATTTACAAGGTATAAAATTTAAAGGGCATGTCCAGTACTTTTTTATTGATGGCCTGTACTTGGATAGGTCATCAGTATCAGTTCGGTGGGGGTACAATTGCCAACACCCCTGCCGCAAGGTGCTACCGGCGGCCAGATGTGATCAGCACAGAACAACTGTATAGTGGTGGATTTGTGGTACCCCACTGGAACTACTATACAGTTGATACAGCTGGGCACATCCGGATGCCGCCAGCACAGGTAGCAGCTTATCGGTGTAGATGCCAGTGATCTGCTATTGGAGACCTCTCCGCCCATCAGCCAGGGCATTTCCATTTCCATGTAGTTAGATCCTACCTGCCCATAACCTAGATAGAGTCATACAGTATAGGGTCCTGGCAAAGAGATATGCCTTATCGTTGGCTGTTGGGCTCCTATGCATTGGCCAATCTAGGCCAATCTATAAGCTAAGTATCTCATTTTTTTTAACATAGTCCCTGTAGCAGTAATGCAGTACAAATATTCCCATATCTGTTATGGATGGTGTTTTTGTTGGCTTGGCTGTTGCTGGTTGTGAAGAGGTTAAGATTCTTCGTGAGGATGTTCCTGGGCTCCCTCTAGCAGCCAGTGCTGGAAGTGTGTCAGGTTCTTTTGCTTGTCACTAAGACAGGTTCAGGGCCTGGCTCTAACCCCAGTTGGGCAATCATGTCCACCCTTGGTGTAGATAGATAGGGATTCTGCCTCAAACTGACGCCGGTGATAATGATTCCTATGTCAGTCTGCTCCTGTGAACATGTCTTGAACACCAGGTCCTCCTGGCCGTAACCTTTCTAAAGGGTACTTACATGCTGCGATATCGGTACTGATATCGCTAGCGAGCGTAACCGGCTCCGTCGGTTGTGTGTCCAGGGCAAATCGCTGCCCGTGGCGCTCAACATCGCTAACACCCGTCACACTGACTTACCTGCCCTGCGACATCACTGTTGCCAGCAATCCACCTCCTTTCCAAGGGGGCGGTTTGTGCGGCATCACACCGACGTCACACGGCAGCCGTCCAATAGCAGAGGGGCGGAGATGAGCGGCTGGAACATGCCGCCCACCTGCTTCCTTCCTCATTGCCGGTGGACGGAGGTAAGGAGATGTTCGTCGCTCTTGCGGTGTGCAATGTGTGATGCCGCAGGAACGATGAATAACATCGCTACTGACCAGACAACGATTTTTCATAAATAAGCGACATCTCGCAGACAAACGATTTTTGCCTCTTTTGCAATTGTTTAAGGTCGCTCCAGCCTGTCACACGCTGCGATGTCGCTAACGACGCCGATGTGCGTCACAAACACCGTGACCCCGACAATATATTTCGTTAGCGATGTCGCAGCGTGTAAATTGCACTTTAGTGACAAGCAAAAGAACCTGACACACTTCCACTACTGGCCACTATAGGGAGCCCAGGAACATCCTCAGTAAGAATCTTAACCTCTTCAAAACCAGCGACAGCCAAGCCAAAAAAACACCATCCATGACATTAATGTCTCCAGCTAAGGCAGGCTGGCCAGGACAAGATGATGCAGTCTATATTTGAGGGATTTCTTTCCAGCCCCTTCCTCAATAGAGGTGAGCAGAGTTATCGTGAAAACGGCTGCTCAGATACCCAGAAGACTGCCAGACTCCACTGTTGCTTTGGTCCAGTGGAGAGTGACCATTTGCTCTGTGCTGCCTATGTGCAGGTTCATGACTAGAAATGAGCGAACTTGTTTGGTTTGCGTTCATCAATTTCAGATTCGGTACAAGCCTTGGCGGCTCGTTCGGGCTCAGCTTACTGAACAATTTGCTCAGTCGGCAATGTTCAATAAGTGTTTGTTTGCAGAAAATCCACTCCGTTCCCAATCAGTTTGAAATGACTGTGATTGGCCAGGGAAATCACTATAAAAAAGCAAACAAAAGGATTAAAGCATGACATACTTACCAAGTCTCCCCACGACTGTAAGTGCTCCCACGGCTGTACTTCCAGGGCCACTGATTATCCCTCATACATTTTCACTGCTTTCCCTGTGCACCAGCGTCTCTGATTGGCAGCAGTCAGATCCTGCCCCCAGACAATGTCTGTGATTGGTTGGAATCACAGATCCTATCTGCGCATCCATTTCATTGTACAACATGAAAAAAATTGTTGTGGGGTCCCACCATCTATTTATACAAGCACAGATAAAGCCCATGGCTACAGGCTGCATATCCCACAGCCGTGCACTTATCTTGGCTGTGTATCAAAATAGGAGAAACCGCATGCAGCTCTTTTTTTTTAATAATTTAAATAAAGAATTTAAAAAAATAGAGTGCAGTTCACCCCAATTTTGATACCCAGCCAAGATAAAGCCTGACAGCTGGGGGCTGGTATTCTCAGACTGGGGAGACCCATGTTAAATGGGCCCTCCCTACCCTAAAAATAGCAGCTGCCCAGGATTGTCAAATTCTGTGCCATCACTACATGTATAACCTGTGCTCCCATTAATGTATATTTGCAGTGCAAAAAAGGGTTAAACATGGAACTACAGAGATTTTGAGTCTGAAGCATTTTCTATTCTTAAAAGCTAGAAACTCAACAAATAAATGCGTCCTGCATAGATTTGAATTGGTTCAGATAACATACAGTGTAATCTTTCCAGATGGAGGATTGTGTCCACATGTTTGCAGTACCGGATGTAAAGAAAGCTGCAATTGCTTCACAGATTCATATATACCTAGCTGCATGAAGCTGGAGAAGCACCATAATAATGACAACAAGCCGACATGTAACCTTTACCAATATGATCCAAGACCGAATTCCCGCTTTTATCTTCCAGCATTCTCTACCATCCCAATGACTAAACCATCGGAGAACTTGAATTTGTCATCCGCAATGCTCACAATTTATCACAAGGATATTGTAACAAATACTCCTGCATTGATAGCGCGGTTTAATTCTCTCTTTGTGACCTGACGGCTTGTCACCATTGTGGATTAACTTATAGTCACATTCAGATGGAGCTCAAGGCTACTCTCTCATTCCGAAGAAACAGCAGTGTTAGGATATGTACGAACCCCGCAATATTTTACAGCCAAGCATGAGAAGGTTTCACAATGGATAACTTGTTGCAATCATTTCATTGCATTTCCATGAGAGTATGGCAGAACAAACAACGTTCATACGTTCAGGGTCTTTTGTTATATTCCGGAAATATTCCTCCTGATGAAATAACTCCAATCTATTCAAGTGCATACTCGAAAATGAATTTTGAAATTTAGTGACTCATTATAAAGATATTCACTACTTTAATTCAGAAATTACAGAGTTTGTGAGTGGAGACTCAAACATGATATATACAAAGGTTCTATGGATTATCTGTACCAACATGATACTTCCTAATTACTTAGAAAATAACTAAGAAAGTAGTACCCCAAACACTTCTATATTTTTGTAGCTGTTTCTGTGTCTTTGATTTGGCTATTGCAATAAAATCATAACTGCAGGAGACTGGGGGACCTCAAATGGAGTGGCCTGCACTTTCTCCAGACCTGAATCCCATAGAAAACCTATGGAATCACTTGAGTCACTGTGTAGAGCTCATAAATCTGTACCCAACAACCTCAATGACCTGATGGCTGCCCTTCAAGAAGAGTGAGAAATCATGCCTCCACAGACAATAACTCCACTTGTAACCAGCATGGGACGTTGTTTTCAAGCTTTAATTAATGCTGAAGGCCACATGACATGACAAATTATTGAGACATTTAGATTTTTGGACGGGGTATACCCACCACTGTTGTTGGCTTTTGTTTTAATAAACTGTTTGAGATGAGGAAATCACCATTGCAGCTTCTACTTAAATGCCCTACTTTCACGATAAAATATCATTGTAGCGTGAACTTTTTACATTATACATAAATTTCACCCAAAAGCCAAATATCCCTAACTATTTGTGAGTAGTGTATATTTTTAAAGCCAAATTCCATTTAATGCATTAGTTGGGATCAATTCCACCACAAATACCTGACCCTGTGGGATACAATCCAATAGAAAACTACACAGTTATAAACATATATGAATGTAAAAATTAGTGTTGGGCATTAAAAATTAATTACCTACTTTTGTTATAGTGTGCTTTTATTAGACACTAGAAGGTGGCCCGATTCTAACGCATCGGGTATTCTAGAATTTATTGTGTAGTTAATGTATGATTTTTGTTATATATATAGATGTTGTTGTGTGTAGTTGCCAAGTGTTTGTGTAGGGCACTGTAAATGTTCTGGGTGTTGTCTGAGTGGGGGGGTGAAAGCGGTGTTTGTGTGTTGCGTTGTTTGTGGAGCGCTGTGTGTCTGCAGCATTGTGTGTGTGGTGCTGTGTGTTGCGCAGTTTATGTGCGTGTGGGTGTGGGGTGTGTGTTTTGGGGGAGGTATGTTTTGTGCAATGTGTGTGTGTTGCGCGGTATGTGCGTATATTTGTGTGTGCCGCAGTGTTTGTGTGTTGTGTGTGTGCGGCGTTGTCTGTGTGAGTGGGTGTCTGTGTAGGGGGTGTTTGTGGTTCCCAGTGTGTGTGGTGTGTTGTGCGGTGCACGTGTGGCGGTGTGTGTGTGTGTGTTTTGGGGGGAGGTGTGCACCCCCCATCGTGCTCCATCCCCCATGCTGCACACCCCCATCGTGCTCCACCCCCCATGCTGCGCTCCCCCCATCGTGTTTCATCCCCCCATTCTGGGCACCCCCCATCGTGCTCCATCCCCCATGCTGCACCCCCATCGTGCTCCATCCCCCATGCTGCGAACCCCCATCGTGCTCCATCCCCCATGCTGCGAACCCCCATCGTGCTCCATCCCCCATGCCGCGCACCCCCCATCGTGTTTCATCACCCCATTCTGGGCACCCCCATCGTGGTCCACCCCCCATGCTGCACCCCCCATCATGCTCCATCCCCCATGCTGCACCCCCATCGTGCTCCATCCCCCATGCTGTACCCCCATTGTGCCCCATCCCCCATGCTGCATCCCCCATCGTGCTCCATCCCCCATGCTGTAAACTCCCATCGTGCTCCATCCCTCATGCTGCGCACCCCCCATCATGTTTCATCGCCTCATTCTGGGCCCCCCTCATAGTCAACCCCCCGTGCTGCACCCCCATCGTGCTCCATCCCCCATGCTGCACCCCCATCGTGCTTCATCCCCCATGCTGCACCCCCCATCGTGCTCTATCCCCCATGCTGCACCCCCCATGGTGCTTCATCCTCCATGCTGCGAACCCCTCAGAGAGGAGTATAATAGGAGAATTATAATAGGAGGAGTATAATGGGAGGAGTCGTCCTGGGGGGGAGGTGTACAGGTGCCCAACATGTGCGGGGGCATGACCGAGCGGGCATAGTGTGAGGGGGGCGTGGCCGAGTGGGCATAGTGTGAGGGGGCGTGGCCTAGCAGGCATAGTGTGAGGGGATGTGGCCTAGCGGGCATAGTGTGGGGGCGTGGCCTAGCGGGCATCGCGTGCGGGGGCGTGGCCTAGTGGGCATCGTGTGTGGGGGCGTGGCCTAGCGGGCATCACATGTGGGGGCGTGGCCTAGAGGGCATCGTGTGCGGGGCGTGGCCTAGCGGGCATAGTGTGTGGGGGGTAGGGCCAATCCATGTGGGGGGCGGGGCCAGGCCGAGCCGAGCGGCTAATCCGTTGGGGGGGGCAGGCCGAGCCCAGCGGCCAATCCGACGGTTGTCACTGTAACGACACAATTTTGGAGCAAGACAGACAGACAGAATAAGGCAATTATATATATAGATAGCATATCATGAATGTTCACTCATTGAATTCCATTTTGATATCTACAGGCTGTAGTACCCAGCATTTCCCAGAATAGTAACATGTTCTTTTTCTCTCTCTTTTTCTCTCTCTGTCCACACTCTCCCCCTTCCTCCCACTCTCCCTCTCGCTCACTCTCCTTCTCTCCCACTCTCCCTCTCCCCCAATCTCCCTCTCTCCCACTTTCCCTCTCTCCCACACTCCCACTCCCCCTCTTTCCCATTCTCCCTCTCTCCCACACTCCCTCTCTCCCACATTCCCTCTCTCCCACTCTCCCTCTCTCCCACTCCCCCTCTCTCCCACTCTCTCATGCTCCGATTCTCTCTCTCTCCCGGATCTCACCATCAAAATCATATTAACTGACACATAAGCTTCTTATACTAAGAATGTCCTTCGTTGCCTATAGTAACCATTCAGAGCTCCTATTAATGAGCTGTAGCAAAATAGAATCAGAGCTGTTATTGGTTGCTATAGGTAGCCTTGATATTTATCAGGTAAATTGTCAAAACACCCAATATATTACCTAACACATCCAAACAGTAAAGTAGTGTTTTTTGGGGGCAAATAGCTGTAAAGCGTGGGGTTAAAATTTTCCCAAAAATAGTCTATTACATTCCCTGAGTCAAAACAGGTGTCTGTGCAAAGTTTTGTGATTGTAAATGCAATGGTGCGGATTCCTTTAGCGGACATACACACATACACACATACATACATACATGCACTCTCAGCTTTATATATTAGATTGAGAATATTTTGACTTCTATGAGAATGATATTAATATTCTCAGGTTCTTTATTTTGCAGGGCTAGATGCTTTTAGACACTGTCATTAGACCTTTGTTAGTATTTGATCTATGTTTTCCAATGTGGGCATCTTCATCCGGCCAATGTATTGTAACCCACAACTACAATTTAATATATATAGTATATACACAAAATTGGATGGAGCAATATAATTCATCTTAACGCATCTCCTGTTCCATTTGAACATGCGATTTCACAGGCATGTTGTATGTTATATCAACATTTACATTAAGGGAGCTTTATCATTGGATTTTTTTTGGTGATATCGGCGACGATTAATCTACCTAATGGTACTGCATGCTGTGGATATGTATGACCTGGTGATGAAATCGGTGCACTACTAAAGACATTGTCTTGTCTACCTTTTTTAGTGTCATTTTTATGAAAAGAATCACATCTATTCCTATAGTTTAGATCATTTGTGAGCTTTTCCATTGGATTTTATCTTTGAAAGGTCATTCATTTTTAGTAAATTTGGCGCTGACTAACATACCTAATGATGTTAACACGGTTTGGATGCATATGACCTGGTGCCGAAATCTGCGCACCATGAAAAAAAATTGTCTGATACCCATTTTTTAATAAATGTGTTTTCTTGTCATATTGTCACGGGTGACTACGGGACACCGGGAGACCTATGCCGGCCCTAAGACTGGGGCCCCTGCGCTCTCCCTTACCTCGGAGGTACCCTTGAAGGTAGAGAGATCCGAGCCCCCGACCTAGCACTGTCTCCTGTCAAGTCCCAACTTAATACCCCTGCACACCTCCACCCAGGGGAGTGGGCTGGACACTAAGTAATAAATCTCCCACAAGGCAAAGATAAGGGGGTAAAACTGAAACTTACGCACACAGCAAATATCTACAGAGGAGAGACAAAAGGACACCAGAGGGGATAAACCAAAGGGAAAGGAGAAAGTCACACAAAGGAACTTTAAAACAGAGAAAACAACAAATCGCTGGTCACCAAAAGAAGAGTGCCACGGACGACAGGATATCGGAACAGCTAAGTAGAAGCTATCTTCAGTTATAACTCAGAAAACTCCCCAGACTTAAGTAGGAGGAGAGCAGCTCAAGGTGGTGATTAGCAACCTGGTTCTCTGAGAAGCCACACACTGCTCCAGGAGGCATTAAATCCTAAAGTGCCCAATAGAAGCCAGGTTGCTTGTTGGACTTAGTAGTGTGTACATAGTCCAACCTGGTAGTAGCAAACTGTGGGTGCCAATCTTGGCAGCGTATGATAAGTTAATTGTCAGACTCAGTGTAAACAGAGTCCGACCTGGTAGTACTGATCTGCAAACATGGATACGGACAGTGCATGACACATATTTATGAAAAGAATCACATCTATTCCTGTAATGTGGGATTTGGTTGAAGCCCAAAAGTTCCAGATTTTTATTTTTTGCTATTTGTCCACCTTCATATGTCAAGGGTTCAACATGAATCTTCAATATCTTAATGCAAAAATCTAGAACAGGGTCCCAACCTACCATGGGCTAATTATTAGCCTATGGTAGGTTGGGACCATGTTGTAGATTTTTGGTAGCATTTCCTGTGGCCGGGGGCATACAGTAAGTATGCAGTTGTCACGGGCGGAGGAGGGGACGCTGCGCTCTCCCACTGCTCGGGTCCGGCTGCCGCTGCTGCTGCGGCCTGCTGCTGCTTGGTGGCTCGAGCGATGGGCCGGATCCCGGGGACTCGAGCGGCGCTCCTCGCCCGTGAGTGAAAGGGGTTTGGTTTTTTGGGATAATTTATTGTCCGTGACGCCACCCACGGTTGTGGTGATTGTGTAGACACCACCGCTGCTCTGTCTGGGGATCCCGGGAGTGGTGGTATGGAGCAGCTAGTTGTTGATTGGCCCCTCCGTAGGTAGGGGGTTTGGTGGTCCCGGAGCCCAGTGATGGGGTTGGGATGGTGGACAGGCAGGTTATGGGGCCTGTGGAGGTGCAGGGACGCATGGATAGCGCTGTGCCGCCCGGCACGGAGGTACTCACTCAGCCCAAGGATGATGACACAGTTCACGGTAAACAAACGGCTGGTTGGACGGGTCCCTCGGACGGCTACGGTGCTGATGTTCCCTGCAGTTAGCGGTGACGGTCACTTCCCTGCACCCAAGTACGGTTCTTTGGTAGCGATGGATTCCCACCGGTAACCCGCTCCCCAGCTTGGATATGAACCGGAGGAGCCCCTCTCTTGCCCGCAGGCGCTAGCCCTGGGAAACTGGTGCCTTGGCGGTGGCGGTGTCTCCCCTTCACGGTCGGACTGTTGCCTTCAATCGGGACTTTGCTGCTGAGAGACCCGGAGGTCTCCTTCACTGACGGATTTGGCAAATTATGGCGACTCCTAGCTTTGCCGGGATCCGAAAGGCCCCTGCCAATGGTGCTGGCTTCTCTTCGTATACCGCTCCGGTACCGCCGGGCCACCACTCGTCCACGGTCCTTTCGGCAACCTCCAAGTAGCCTCTCCTGCAGACGGTCACCGCCGTCTGCCAACCTTGCTGTCTCAGTCCGGGGCACACACCCGGACTAACTTCAGGCTTTTCAACTGTCATTTTCTCTGTCACTACTCTCACTGTCCTCCTTCTCCTTCCTCTCTTGCTCCTCTACCACTTCACTCTTAACTCAAGCTCTTCCCTGAGCTAACTCTGTCTAGACTGATCTGCCTGGTTTTTCCCGCCTCCAGGGCTGTGAACTCCTCAGTGGGCGGAGCCAACCGCCTGGCCCACCCCCTGGTGTGGACATCAGCCCCTGGAGGAAGGCAACAAGGATTTGTGTTCTGACCTTGCTGTTCCTGCAGGGAATGTGGGGTGCGTGTTGGTGTTGTGACCTGTGACCTCTGGCTTGCCCAGGGCGTTACACTATCTCTGCACATACTGTAGTTGCTTTCCTAAATGCAATAACCTAAATCCACCACATCAGTGAGGTTTTTTACACGTAATCCTTCCATATTTCTAGAAAAGAAAGGGAGCAGATAAATGCATCTCTGAGCGGTGAGCTGGGAATAGGCATCCCAAGTGAGCATTTTACCTTCTAGCAGAGTTTCTCAATTGCAACACTTATTTCAGAGTTCGAAAATGTGTCAGAGCAAAGATTAAGAGTGATTACTGGGAAACATCATGCAAGAGAAAGGTGATCACTCATCTTCAGGTGCATAAAGTAGAACATGAGCGCTCTTCTATGCAGAATACCTGTTTAATGCTATCTTGACAAGTTATTTCAGAAATGTAATTTTCCCTATGTTAAGTAGAAAAGTAATTTTCCAAATTGCTATGTGTCTGGGTCAGAAAATCATCACTGCATTGGGAAAAAGAGACTAATTTTCATGGCAGGGGCGAGAGGCTATACCGACCGTATATTACAGCACAAAGGAAGGAGGAAAGGAATACCCTACTGCTAGGGAAAGTGGAAAGTGGTGATCCCTGTCTACAACCTGCAGCTCACCCTCACTGCCCTCACAGACCCTATACAGGTTCCACACCTGTCGCCAAGCTGGAATACCTGGGGCATTATTTCACCCTGGCAAATGGGACCTAAGTAAGGCTGGAGGGTATGAGCTCTTCGTCAACACCATTATCACTAATGGAAGACACAAGGGAAGAAAACAGGGGAAACACAACTGCAATCACCAGAGTCCTGATAGATAGCAAAGACAACACTTATCTGACCTGCAGCAACCACAGGAGTCTGGAGCAACAGAAGACGACTTTTCCACAGCTCAGTCAGGAACAAACTATAAACCGTACCCACATCCCCCCAGGGTGAGGTTTATAAAATAAGTCAAAGGCTGGCAACTGAGAGACAAAACTGACAGTTTCCCAGGGTCCTAGAGTCTGCTGCTGCAGAAACAGGGAACTGTCAGATAACAACACATGCTGCCAATCTCTGGTATTTTCTCACTCACTGCCACAGAATTGTCAGCCGGCCGTGATACATCCGTGACACTAATGGAAAGCAGACTGCCTCTGACCTGTAACAGTTAGACATTGGTTAAATTAGTATAACTAGTTTTTCTATTTAACCCTTTTTTATGCATAATTTGAATGTCCCGGACCCCAATGTTAAAGGTGAAATGGAACCCCACTAGAGATGTATATATAAATCACAGGTCCCCACAAAGTTGTAATTGACTCCACCACTCCCCATACAAGCTGTCACGCTTCCCGGTCCCCGTGCCCCGCTCTCCGGTCCCCGTGGCCCGCTCCCCGCTTCCCGGCGGCGTTCCCGACTCACCACTCCGGTCCCGGTCTCCTCTTCCTCGCCTGCGCCCTCCATGCGTCCAGCTCCCCACTCCCAGCGCTCCTCTGCGACGTGGGACACCCTGCCGGGCACCCCTGCTTCCTCTGCACCGCTCCCTGGACTGGCTTCTGGCACACGGGCCTCGCGCATGTGCATTAGGGCGCGCGCGCGGTCATTGACCTTTTCTTAAAGGGCCAGCACCTTCAAGCAGGAAATTGCATAGACAGGTACAGGGTATATTAGGATTCTCTTTCCTGGTGGGCGGGGCCTGTTCTACGTGTTTAGTAAGCTAGGAGTTCAGGTCCCCGTATTGCTTTGCCCTGTATTAACCCTGTCTGTCTCGCAGAGCCTGTCCTGCCACGCCAGCCGCTCCGAACCACGTCCATTCCTGACGGGGACTACGGCGGATGTTCCACCACCTCCGCCAGTCTCCAGTCCCTGGCTCCGTTGGGTGACCCGTCCCATCGCTCAGCAGGTTCCGGATCCCGCCTGACCCTTCAACCTGGCCTTGGACCCTGAGCCTCGTCACCCGGACTACCGTCCAGAACTCCGTGTGTTCAGCAACATCCACCTTTCCAGCTCCCCTACGGACTGTCTGGCTTCCAATAGTGCTTCGGCTGCCATGCATCAAGACACTCTGGCGGGGTGACCGGCCTGGCCGCCTCCTCAAGGGAAACCGGTGTACGGTCCAGAGTTTCCACCACCCGGACGTAACACAAGCCCAGAAAAAAGTCATATCTTATGACTTTTATAAACAGAGAATATGACTGGAAGAGAGACAAGAGCAATGGGGTCATGCCAGGGTGGTAACCGAGTACAATAGAATACATGCTCACCTGGTTGGGGTTGTATATCCACAACCACAGAATAATGTATGAATTGGCTGCCTGTACTGTAGAGATTTATTATTATTATTATTATTATTTATTTATAGAGCACCATTAATTCCATGGTGCTGTACATGAGAAGGGGGTTACATACAAAATACGTATACAAGTTACAGTAGACAGACTAGTACAGAGGGAAGAGGGCCCTACCCTTGCGGGCTTACATTCTATAGGAGATCAGTATAACAGGAAAAAAAAGTGTTAAATCAGCGCTGCCAATGGAAGAGATCAGGATAGATAAATAGTTTAATAACCTATGTGTTTCAAAGCATGAGGCATCTTCTTCAGGACGAAAAACCAGATGTGTGTAGTTATATGTCCTGAAGAAGAAGCCTCATGCTTTGAAATGCGTAGACTTAATAAAACTACTTTATTGATCAATCCTGATCTCCTCCATTGGCAGAGCGGATTTAACCCTTTACTTCCTGTTATACTGGCATTTTTATACAGAGAATATGACTGCAAGAGAGACAAGGGCAATGGGGTCTTACCAGGGTGGTAACATAGTACAACAGAATAGCATGCTCACCTGGTTCGGGTTGTATATCCACAGTCAAAGAACAATGTATGACTTGGCTGCTCGTAGTGTAGAGATCAGTATAACAAGACGGAAAGGGTTACATTTGCACTGCCAATGAAAGAAATCAGGATGGATGAATAAAGTATTTTATTAAGGCTATATGTTTCCAAACATGAGGTCTCTTCTTCAGGACATAAACCAGATGTGTGTAGTTTTATGTCCTGAAGAAGAAGCCTCATGCTTTGAAATGCGTAGACTTAATAAAACTACTTTATTGATCCATCCTGATCTCTTCCATTGGCAGAGTGGATTTAACCCTTTCACTCCTGTTATACTGACTTTTATAAACAGAGAATATGACTGGAAGAGAGACAAGGGCAATAAGGTCTTACCAGGGTTGTAAGAGAGAACAATAGAATAGCGTGCTCACCTGATTGGGGTTTTACGGAACGGTGTATGAATTGGCTTCCCGTAGTGTAGAGATCCATATAACAGGATGGAAAGGGTTAAATATGTGTTGCCAACGGAGAGATAAGGATGGATGAATAAACTAATTTAGTAAACCTACGCGTTGCAAACCATAATGCCTCTTCTTCAGGACATAAAACCAGATATGTGTAGTTTTTGAGACCTGAAGAAGAACCCTGATGCTCTGAAACACGTAGGCTTAATCAACTACTTTTGTCATCCATCCTGATCTCCTCCACTGGCAGAATGCATTTAACCTTTTCCTTCCTGTTATACTGACTTTCATAAACCAGCATGAGAACAGCAAAATTTTAGCGCAACTTCATGTTGGTCAAAACGTTTCTGCCTTCCCAAAGTGTTTTAATGCACAAATCTGGGAAACACTTTGATGTGCCGATCCTAAAGAGTAAACTGTGCCAACAGAGTGGTGCATAAGTTTTTGTTCCGTTTTTTTTTCTGCAGTTCCCAACTTATCTATGGATTCCGTGAATCAAGAGAAATTGTAAACACATCTGTAGCCAAATAAGTCTCCTACAGTTCTCAATTGTCACGCTTCATACAAAAAGAAGCCTGACACACAATAAAAAAACACCAAAACAATATCACAAACAAGGGGGAACACAGTAACAATGGTGGGCCCTGGCGCTAGTGAGAGGGTAGATGGACACCTCCTCTCCTCACCTGTAGCTGTCTCTACTCTCCTAGCCAGTTCCTATACAGTTTCCACAACTGTCACCGAGCAGCACCCTGAAACCCTGGGAAACCTTATAGATACCCTGACTAGTGAGAGGTTCATTAAATCCACCCCTGCACTAATAAGACAAGAGGGTAGGGGACACAAATAGAGGAAAAACTGCAACACAAAAAAATAAGGTACGGCTTCTGGAACGCTCCAACTCAGCTCCTTCCACCAAGGTGGCCAGTATACAAATGGATTTATATCTAACACCTCTATTTAAACCTGAAGGGTGTCACTAAAAAGCAGCTGCAGCTGAAGCACTCAGCTAAGGACTGCAGAAAAAGCTGCTAACAGCAAAACTGACATTAATCGCTTCATGCAAAAAGAAACAAAACCACATTTAAATGTAGATAACCAGATACAGATGAGAGGCTCCAGTCCGAAAGCTGTCACTAGTCTCCAAAAACAGGGAGAGGACGTGACATCAATGTCGTGTTCCAAATCATGCGGTAACTAAACATGATTCTACATGGAAGAATTTAATATGTATACTATTTTATTGTGATTACTTGCAATGCAGAACCAAATTCTAATGCGTAAGGTGCCTGTCATGATTCCTCTGTGCAGAGCATCTTGCAGATTTGAAGATGCGCTGCTGTGCTTTCCTGGATTACAGACCTGGCAATGATACTATTCCTCTGTGCAGAGCATCTTGCCTTTGGAGATGCTCTGCTGCGCTTTCCTGAGCTATTGAGCTAGCAGTTTGACTGAGAGTGCAGGATTCTGTGTTGGTGCTGATTACTCAGGTGCTCCACCTTCCTGGTAATTGCTCAGGGTTCTTTACTGAGCATGCTCAACCAGCACCTTGCCAGTTGTATTTTCTGGTTCTGTAGTTGTGCTGTTGGCCTGTGTTTCTGCTAGTGTTCTGATCTTTGTTTTCTGACCCCGGACTATTATTTTACTTCTCACTGCCCATTCCATGTTCCTTTCGTGACCTTCTACTTTTTTACCTTGGACCGTTACCTGACAAGGTCTCTGCTTTCTCCCTGAACTAATACGTGCTCTCCTGGATTTCTAACCCTCGGATATTGACCTGACTACGCCCCTGTTTACTCCTGGTATTCATATGTGTCCTCCCATTACCAGACCCCGGCTTTCTTGACTACTCTTCCATCCATACTTACCGTAAGTAGTAGGTAGTATCACAGTGTCATTTTGAGGCTTTTTAGGAGGCCTAATAAAATAATAAAGGGTACCAAAATAATAACAATATGTAACCTTCTTACTTAGTCCTGGCCTATAGTGAAAAAAATAAATAAATGTAATAATGATTGTAATATATATAAAAAAAAAAACCTTAGATGAGGAGATAATGAGACAGTAGATTCTAAAGTATACCAAAGTTCAATGAGATGTAAAAGCTACAGAAGTGTTACCCGAACTTCAGAAGTGATGCAGGGCATCGGTTTGCCCTCGTACTTAGCAAATCTGACACTTATTGTGAGCAGTCTGTACCGGGATGTCACCGCCTGTTAGTTCTGTTTAATATGCGTTAATGAAGCAGCTAGATCGCTAATAAACAGCGGGATCTTGGGAACGCCACACACACGCTTTAAAAATTATTATCACTAATTAGGCAAATCAAATATGACTGCGGAACATAATACCATCAAAGCAAAATGTGAGCCTACCTGCATAGCAATGTCAAGGATATGTTTTCTAACATCCAATTAGTAAATGGACCTTTCAGCCTGATAGGCCACTTTGTAAAGGAGTGGGATGGTTTCATTACCGCAATGTCCTAATTAAAATGCAAAGCTTGCTGATCACTGCATAATTACACAACGTGGATGCTTCAAGTACCCATGATAAAAACCACTAAATGTAATATCTTTAACCCTACGGGACTTCTGAGAAAGTTGTAATGGTTTCAGAAAACGCTTATTGCAGTCTCCTCAAGGCCTCAAGAGGTTAATGCTTAAGAAACTCCTTAGAAGAGTGTAAAGCGCTCGTATACGTTGCTTTGTGCTCTGTCAAATTGTATATAACTGTTGTGGAGATAATTTGCTCCAAAGGGGCTGTTTTCAACCAAACGTTACATTCTTTTAATATTTACTGCCTTCTAAAACTGACTTCTACGTTGTACAGAGCCCGACCTCTGCTATTTCATGTTATGTAGACCAGGATAATTAACTCGATAAGTGTCTGAGCAACACCGGCAACTGCTCTCGACTTCACTTCACTTCCTAGAATTACCTCTTAAAGGGGGTTGGCCCATGAATGGCGTTCATCACTTATTCATAGAGCACGTGATCAATATATAATCCCCAGAGAAGAGAGGATCCATCCAGAGAGGATCAAGCAAACATCAGCTTTCCTGCATTTGACATTGTCTCATCAGGGAGGAAGGAGACGAACTCTAGTGCCACCTATCGGAAGTAGCTATCCTAAAAGTCAAAAGTGGCTCTTTAACAAGGCTTTTCATATGACTTAGGATTTATGCTAGATTAGAACCTCAATTTGCAGACACTGTGTTTCAAGATAATTGTCTCTCATCAGTGCAAAGTATGAGATCCAATCTTGCTGTATGAGAAGCTCTAGTGGGGTCTAAGGGGAGAACTTTTCTCCTTGTGGAGACTGACAAACCAATCTGGCTGTCAGTGGTGAGGAGTCTTATAGCTGCAATGCTCCTCTGGGATATATTCAAATTGTCTCTTCAGGGAGGAAGGACACAAACTCTAGTGCCATCTATCCCCTTAGACCCCACTATAGCTTCTCATACAGCCAGATTGGATCTCATGCTTTGCACTGATTGTGGCGCCCTCGACAAGCCAGGGGCCACAGAGAACAACACCCACACACCCCACACTCCCAGCAGGCACACCGAAGTCAAACACAAAACCCTTGTTGCCTTCCTCCAGGGGCTGATGTCCACACCAGGGGGGTGGGCCAGGCGGTTGGTCCCGCCCACCGAGGAGTTCACAGTCCTGGAGGCGGGAAAAGTAAACAGTTTTAGCTCAGGCAGAGCTTGAGGGCAGAGCAGAGTTTAGTTTTGGAGAGGAGTGAGGACAGTTGGAGAAGTGAAAGTGGAAGGAGGAAAGTAGCAAAAGAGCAGTCTGAAGTTGGTCCGGGTGTGTGGCCCGGACAGATCAGCAAGGTTGGCAGACAGTGGTGACCATCTGCAGGAGTGGCCGATTGGAGTCTACCGTAAGGACCGTGGACGGGCGGTGGCGCGGCGGTACCGGACCGGTACACAAAGAGAAGTCAGCACCATCTGACAGGGGCTTACGGACCCCGGCAAGGCTAGGAGTCGCCGTGAATTTGCCAAATTCGTTAGTGAAGGGAACCTCCTGGGTTTCCCAACAGCCAAGTCCCGACAGAAGGCAACAGTCCAGCCAAGTGAGGGAGACACCACCACCGCCAAGGCAACCGTTTCTCAGGGCCAGCGCCTGCAGGCAAAAGGGGCTCCTCCGGCCCATATCCAAGCCGGGGAGCTGGTTACCGGTGGGAACCCATTGGAACCATCTACCGTATCTAGGTGCAGGGAAAGGCAGTCACCACCAACCTGCCGGAAGCAAACAACACCGCAGCCGTCTGTGGGACCCGTCCATCCAGCCGTGTGTTTTACCGAGAACTGTGTCCTCATCATTGGCTGAGTGAGTACCACCGTGCCGTGCGGCACAGCGCTGCCCCCGCGACCCTGCACCTCACCAGGCCCCGTAACCCGCCTGCCATCCATTCCTACCCCATCACCGGGCCCCGGGACAACCAACCCCCTACCCACGGAGGGGAGAAATAACAACAAAGCTGCTCCCTGTCACCGCTCCCGGGATCCCCGTCCAGAGCAGCGGTGGTGTCACCAAAATCACCACAACCGTGGGTGGCGTCACGGACAATAATCAAAACCCCCACAATCAAAATCCCCTTTTCACTCACGGGTGAGGAACGCCGCTCGAGTCCCCGGGATCCGGCCCACCGCTCGAGCCACCACCGAGCAGCAGCACTAGCAGCAGCCGGACCCGAGCAGTGGGAGAGCGCAGCGTCCCCTCCTACGCCCGCGCCATGATGATTGTCAATCATTCCGAAACAATTTGTCTGCAAATTGAGGTTCTGATCTGGCATAAATCCTCGGTCATATGAAAAGGATTGTTAAAAAGCCACTTTTGACTTCTAAGATTGCTACTTAAATAGGTGGCCCTCATTGTCCCTCATTCTTGCTCTTGCTCTCTCTTGTCCTTGTTCTACCTCATTCTTTCCAATGATTTCATTCTTTCTATTGTTCTTGCTTTCTCTCGTTTTCCTATATTCTCTCGTTCTTTCTCTCTCTCTCACTCTCTTCTTCTTCCTCTCTCGTCCTCTTGTTTAATCTTTCATTCTTTCTCTCTCGTTCTCATTCTCGTTTGTTCTTTTTAATTGTCTCTCTTTTCTCTAATTTTCTCTCCCTTTTTCTCTGTCTCTTTCAGTCTCTCTCTTTCTCTCTTGCTCGTTCTCTCTATCGCTTGTTCTCCCTCTCTGTCGTTCTCTCTTGTTCTCTATCAAATTCAAATTTGGGCTTTATTGGTAGGACTTTCTACATTTTAGCACTGCCACAGCAAGTGAGGAAAGAGGCCCATCCAGGGTGGGGTATATAAGTCCATGACATACCAGCCTCCTCTTAGTCTGTGGCACGCACTGACATATTGCACTGCTGTGGCAGCTACACTTTCCTCTTCCCCCAGTGGTATAGGCAGCTTCTCTTCCTCCTCCATGGAGGGGAAGTCTGGGAGTAGATCAGACAGTCTTCTGGAGTATTTGGGGCACCTTAGCAAGAAATGAGCCTCATCCTCCATGGCCTCCTGGGGGCACTGTTGGAACAGTCTGCTCTCTCGGGGCTTACAGTTCTGTCTGTGCCGCCTGGATTTGATGAGTAGACTGTGAGAGCTCAGTCTGTACCAGCTCAGGATCTGTTGCTCTTTGAGATTTGTTATTTTCTCTAGATATGGGGCCAGTTTGTACTCCCTCTGCAGGTTCTGGTATATCGTCAGCTTCTGTGATTTGTTTATCTCATTCCTCTAGATGCTGCGCTATTCCTACTTGCCTTTATGTACCGTCTTCAAGATTTCACCTTTTGTCAGGCCATGTAGGTTGGTGGCTTGGTCAGGCTGGCTTTGGGTGCTATCATTTATTCTCTCTCTCTCGTTCACACTCTCATTTTTTTGTTCTTTTATCTAGTTCTTTCTCATTGTCTCTCCTTTTCTCTTGTTCTATCTCTCTCATTCTCACTCTCTTTCATTCTTTCTCTCTCAATCTGTCTCTCATTCTCTCTATCTTGTTCTCTCTCTCATTCGTTTTCCTGGGGTGAAATATAGAAGTCCATGATATATGAGGCTCCTCTGTCTGTGACACGTGGCTATGACATGTACTGACATGTTGCGCTGCTATGACTGTTGCACTTTCCTCTTCTCCCAGTAGTATGGGCAGTTTCTCTTCTTCCTCCATGGAGTTGAAGTCTGGGAAGAGATCAGTGAGGGTCCTTCACTGCAGAGTATTTGAGGTACCCCAGCAAGAAATGGGCCTCATCCTCCACGGCCTCCTGGGGGCACTGATGGCACAGTCTGCTTTCTCGGGGCTTGTAATTCTGTCGGTACCGCCCGGATTCGATGAGTTGACTGTGGGCGCTCCGTCTGTACCTCTCTCTTTCTTGTTCGCTCTCCCATTCTCTCTCTTTCTATTTTATTCTCTGTGTCTCTCAAGGGTTCCCCTCTCCTCTATTCTCCCCAACTTGTATTTTCTGAGCAATTATAAGCTTACCAGCATCGAAATTTGAGTTAATTTATTCGCTGATAATCAATAAAGATACTGAAAACTTTTGAAATACAAATTTGCAAGCCTAGGCAAACCTCAACCCATAGTGAATAAATTTGACAAATAAATTTGCCACAAATTACAGGTAAAATTGTCCTGAAAAAAATGTGTTTGACGATCAATTTGAAGAGCTTGAAATTATTTGGATACAGTCCTTAGAGAAATGAAACACTCATCAAGGAAAGTTGAACCTGAAGGACCTATGTCTTATTTCAACCTATGTTACGCAGTTTAAGTAATATCAAATATATGGCTTTCGGTAAATGGATGGTCACTGTTCTTCCCTGCCGTTTTGTCTAACACATACTATCTGTACAGGATATTTAGAGTTTTTTGATCTTTTCTTCCTATTTCTATTTCTAAGCTTGGAGCTTTGTTCATCCTCTCACTAAACAGATTCACAACAAAAATGGTTGCTGCATTCCTTGCCTCAGCTTTTATACAAGTTATGATAGGCTGTGCTAAACTATATGATGGCTGTACTATACTATGTGATGTGCTATAGTATGTGATCTGATAGTGTTGCGGGCGGGGAACAGACCACTGCAGGGGGGCTGCTCGTAATGGTCAGTTGAGCGGTTGCTGTGGCTCGAGTTGCAGCCGGACCCTGGCTCGCGCAGCAGTCCGTCGCCCACAACTGAAAAGAAGGGGTTATTCACAGGGGAGAGTTTGTCAATGAAACCACCCGTGGGTTGCGGTGATTGTTGGTGACACCGCCGCTGCCTTGGTATGGGGCACCCGGGTCTAATGGAGCAGGGCAGCAGGATGGTATCCCCTCCACGGGTAGGGGAGGTGTTGTCCCGGGGCCCAGGTGTAGGTGGAGTGCTTGGACACAGTCTGCAGGGCTGGACCAGATGATACCGGTGTACTCACTGTTTTGAATAAAGTCACACAGAGTCTAGAGAGTAAACCAAGTGCTGGATACCGGTAGCCTCCGGAGTGGTGTGCTCGGATCCCGCACACCGGTAGACAGGACAGGGGCCCTTCCTCCTGCACTTCTGTGTTGTTCTCTTGTGTGTTGACTAGTCCGCATGAAACGGGGAAAGTCCACTCCCTGTGACTTTTCTGTGGGAGCTGTGGCCCGCGAGTTCTGACCCTTGGGATTTTTACAGGCACTTGCAGACACCATATCCCCCGCATTGGGCTTCGGTCTCGCTCTATCTGGGCTGCTGGTGAGATAAGACGTGGAATCTTGTCCCCTGCTGGCTAATTCCCACTGTCGGCATCGGCGGGCTACAACCCTGCCCCGGTCCACTTAAAGTCTCCCACGACCGGATCTCTATCGCCTGTGGCCCTCCTCTGCCATCTGCCACCTAGACAGCTCAGGTAGTCTGGTAGCCCAGGAGCTACAATCCCCAACTACCACCTCACTCCTCTCACTTCCACTGTCCACACTACACTCTCCTCACTAAACTCACTTGTTCCCTCTCCAAACACCTCAGGACCCCTACGTGGGTGTCACCATCTGCTTGGCCCTGCCCACTAGTGTGCCCCTATTGTCCTGGGGGGGTGACTAGGCTTTTGTGGCTGGTGTATGTACCTGTGTGTGGTTGTGTTGGAAGGCCAAGGAGGAGAGAATCCTGCACCTTGTAGAGGGGTGAAGTCATCTGTGACACCCTGTTAAAAAATATACTCTTAAATATATTTTTCTTCAAATACGTAAAAGTGCATGAAAGAAAGGACTTCAAAAAAATGTAAAAAATAAATGTATTTTATCTATTTAAAAATGGTTGCCAGGGTTCAGTTACAGAAAGGAAAAATAATATACTTTGTTAGCTTACGGAAAAAAGAGTTTGTTTAGTCCATACTGATCAATGGAAAATCTTCACCCATCTCTCTTTGGTTCCTGAATGGCAAAGCAGGGGGTGTCATCCCTTAGGCCGGACAGCGTGTCTTCATCTTGCAGCACTGGAGTCTTCTGACAGCAGGCAATGTGGAGGAGCGACCACTAGCCCCCTCCATCGTGTGTTATATACCAACTGTTCAATCCATATAAGGTGTTTTAGTTGAACATAGTTCGTTCCATGTGACATAATCTTCTAGAAGCTACCAGAGGATTTATATATATATCCTTCCATGTCAGTACTCAAGTATATTCAATATGGGCATCTTAATATTTATTCCTTATAAACTTTATTAATAACCTATGCCCTCCAACATAAACAGAACTATGAACTTATATGTCCTACCATAAAATATTTGATAACTAGATGTATTAATTTTAGTGCTTTTAACAATCCCCCCTTGAAGCGGGTGGAGTAACCCCGAAAATTAATTAATACATCATTAAAATAACAAATCTTCTTTCCTTATTTGGTGATAATGGATTAATATCAATAATAATGATGAATAATAATTAATTTGCATTATTCATGTTGTAAGTTCAATAATATAATAATGTGGATTCATGTTATGATAGGCCGTGACTGATCAATCATATAAAAATATATAACTATACTTCGCTAGACCTAAAAAGAAATGCAAAAAACAAATCCGGTCACCATATGATGTCCTCTGAGTTGATGTCTTCTTATCTCCGATGTAATCCGGCATAAACACAGTCTCTTAGAAATAAATCCTTTGATAAAAATGAATGGTTACCAATTTATACAGTCCCATATTGCGTTTATCATCGTTAGATCAAAGTCCATAAACCTTATTCTTTATTACAAAGTCCATAGCCAATGTTGATAAACCACAGTTCATGAGTGTAGAAGAATAGCAGAAGTCTTTGATGTCTGTGCAGTGTAATTTACATTAGTCACCTTTATCCTCCATGCTGCCTGTTGTCAAATCCTGGAACAGATGTTAAGACGTTCTTGGTCAGCACGACAGGGGTTAACTTTAACACGTCATTGCTCTTCTTAGTATCTGTAGGGAGGTCTTAATGCACAGACCATGTGTCATTGTCCATCCTGGAACCATAAGACCACTGTGTTTCTGAAGTGCAAATGCGGTAAGTGTATTTGTAAGTTTCACAGTCTTATTTGAGAGGTTACCTTTTTGCAGAATCCCTTTTAACTTTAGGAAAATTATAAAGTCTTTTTATCTTCTATAATCTTGATTGAAGACTTCATTCCCTAATCTAAATACCAAATATGGCAATAACTATCACTAATAAATGTCACAGCGTATCATAACTCTAATACTATAATACCATGTCATTATTATTATCGTAGAAGTATTAATATAATTGATACTTAGAATGATGTAATAATACTGCATAATGGTATAGACAATAGTATTCTCATGTAATGACCTTTTTTGTCATTGGTGCATTACCCTTCCAAACCCATAGGTGGCAATGTGTTGAATGTAACCAAAATATAATATAAAATATGAAATAATATAATGTGTACCTATAACATGTATCATATTATAAATATGAAAGGCAACAATGTGGCTTTTTAGTTAGATCATTTGTAAAATTATAAACCAAAGCAAATAACCTTTCAGAAAAGACTGGATGATTCCATCAAAACACAATAATACCCATTATAAATTATTATTGATTAAAAATATAATATATATTAATTGTAAATATAGGAAGGTAAACCTAGATGTACCTCGATCTTCCATCTTTATTACTCTAATTTAATTTATTTGATTTGTCTATTATTTATTAAATAACCTACTATAAGGAAATGTGTAACTATAAGTAATATTTCATCCTTATTGTGTTAACATACTAATATAAAAATAATGTATTACTAGGAAATAAACAATTGTATATATTGATGAAGGAAGTATTCTTTTCTTCCAAAAAATGGAACTTTTCCCTTTTAATATGATTCATATTTAATAAAGTAATATTCTTATATTCGATATTACTGAACTAAATATTGAAGTGTTTTCTCAATTGAGATATTTAAAATCTGAAGAAAAAATAAAAATTGTAGAATTAAGATTTTGATTAAAAATGTGAATATTAAATAATAATTAATATAAAAAATAGGAATCAAAGGAAAAATGAAAATCGGAATAAAAATAAAAATTGAAATAAAAATAAGGCCTTCTATGTATATAACACCTATGTCTTTAATAATACATAACCTTAATGTTACCAGTATCTTATAGGATTTCCATACCTATCATATCAGCAACCTATAAAAATAATTAAGTCATGTAACCTTGCAAATAATACACTTCTCTTAGTATATAAATGCATTATGATATACTTCAAATATATTTTTTTTTTATTCCCAATTCTTCCTTTGTACTTGAAATATTAATTATTAAAGTATCCTGTAAACACATATATTTATCAAATATAAAATGTGTGATTGAGACCAAACCTCCCCCTTTCAATATCATGAAATATGATATTATAAAAATTAATATGTTTAGATTAAATTAAATTAAAATTTGTGTTGTATATCTTCAAGACCATATTATAAATATCACTTCCATATTTGAAAAGAAAAATGATTACCAATCTGTGTATCAGTAAAAGAAGTGACTAACACAAAAGATCCTAACATCTCTATATTAAAGAAATATGTCTAAGAATAAGATATATATTCTGTATAAATTCCTTCATTATTTATGCTTATGTACTATAACTTATTTATTCTAATAGTATACATACATATATTATAACCTCGAAGTTAAAACAAAAATTCCCTTTTTTTTTTTCTGGATCCAAGTACTCAACATTGACATTAGCAGCTGCCCAAACAATCAATCATTCATAGACACATCTATGCACACAAGACTGTCATGGTTCTTTAACATATACTTCTACATAGAAACTGACATACACATATCCCTTTTTTCCAATATTCTATGCGCATTTCAAAAATTATGTTACTAATTTGAAGTACTTCTCGAAAAAATACAAATTCCAATGTATTACATACTGTACATTTGACCATAGAACAAACATTTATTATTAGCTTTAGTAATTCAAGTCACATGCTCTGGTACGTGCAAAGAACACCATTCCAAAACAGCAAGCAGTTTTACTACACTCCAAAGCTCAGATTACATTTCTAATAACTCTAAAGAAGATGTATGTATATTCATAAAATAAACGTTAAAATAATAGTTCTCTGGCAATGGGTACCTGAGAAAATAATTATTATTAATCGTGCTTTCGCGATTAACCTTACCCAATAAAATATATGTTACCTGATTGAGGACAAGAACAAATGTATAAATAAAAAAATAATACTTCATCAATCTGCTTTACTGATAAATTCTGAGGGAAATAAAAGAATAAAATTATTATCATATTTATGATAAAAATGAAAACACTTAAAATCTGTTAGTTTCTCTTATTATTTTATTTTAAATATTATTATTCATATACAGAGATCAAATTATTAATTTATAACATTAAACTATCATTTTACTAAATGAAAATATGACCTTGATTTACTATCACTACCTTTAATATATATATATATATATATATATATATATATATATATATATATATATATATATATATATACATAGATTCACTGTATATGAATAAACATATTTATCAAACAATAAAATTAATTTACCCAGAAATCCACTTTATTTAGCTGAAGATCAAACCTAAATTTTTCTTCAAAGATTCGATTTAGTAGATTCATTTTAAACTTATAGGAATCTCTGAACTTATATAATTTAAGTTTTTCTCTTAAATGAGAAAGAACGTCTCCCAGCTGTCGCTGGCTATCAAATTCTAGCCCAGGGAGAGGATCTCCACAAGACACCTGTTTCTGTTTTTCAAAGCTTTTACTCATCATTTGTCTGGGATCTTCAATCCCAGTGACCAATCCCTCCACTGGAGACAAGGGTTTTTCCTGTGGAAAAAGATTTTTAGATGATAAAAATTGGGGTGGATTGTATGGTTTGTAACACATATGCATTTTCCTCCGAATTTCATACACCCTGTCACAGAAATATCTGGATCTGGGAGACACTGTTGGTTTTTCACAGAAACTCTCCCTTTTTCGTGTTGGTTTTTCAGAATTAATTAATTTCTGTTTTGATTGACTTTGGCGACTTCTAACAAAATCGATAAATGTCGTACATTCGAATAGGGACTTTTTATTTAATGCCACCGCACAGGCTGCATTGTCAAGGAAATGAAATTTCTTGATGAATAAACGTATCATTCCATCCAATCTGACATTTGGAATGACCGCCCTATACAAACGTTCAAAAACGGACATAAATGAGAACGTACTCTCATTCTGTTCAATTTGTAATTCCTTTAACATCTCATAATTTGGATCAGATTCATTCCTTGCACAGAAGATGAGATTTTTCAGCCTTATGATATCGTTATCATTTGAACAATCAAATGTCTCATTGTCAGAAGACTTTTTTAATGCCAATTGTCTAAAGAAATGTTGAGGTATCCACATACGGAATAACTGATTCGTCTCACTATTGGTTAAATTTAACTTCTCAATGGAACTTTCAAATATCTCTGAATTTCTGCAAACATGTATTTTAGGATTATATGCGGGAATTAATTTGCATATGTCCAATAGACTCTTTCTAAGTTTAATTCCTAAATTTGTCTGTTCTATTTTTAGAAACTGATCATCGCCATTTTCTCTCTCCACGTGTCCTTTCTGCACGTCTCCCACTCTGGCTCCTCCCCCTTCTGGCTTCTCTACGTCATTTCCTGCTTCTTTCCCAGTGTCCTGAAAATCACCTTGATTATGTAGCACATGTCTGCCGCCATTATCAAAATTCTGATTTGAATTACAGTCAAAATCTGATTTATCATTTCCAACATTACAGTCAGAATTCACAATATCACTGACTGACATTCCAGGTTCTAAGCAGTCTTTAGATTTCTCTATCACTGACTTTCCTGACAATTCAGGTTGTCTATTTCCACCATTTTTACATTTTTCTACGATTAACTTGTGAAAATCATAGACTAAATGACAGACATTTCTGATTTTCTGTTTCTTTCTATTAAAAGACCTTGCACATTCTACACGTGAATTCTCAAGTTCACACTCCTCATAAAAGCGTAACCAAATCTCTTCCACATTAGAAATATCTGAATAAGTGAACTGAAGTTTACTTTGCTTAACATATGAAGAGATAAAATCCATTTTCTTACCTGTAATGATCAGATGATCTAATGGATGATCCTGTAAGACTTGATTCACCTTGCTCAGCACGTCCAATACTTCTTATGGACTGACTTTATCTTTCTTGCTCAAAAATACGTCAAAAGTTAACTTCTGTGGCTTTGTAAAGACTTTAAAGTTCATTCAAAAAAAAAAACATTCATGCAACTTGACTTATACGTATTTCCTAGGTTCTGCGTGATTTTTATAAATTGTCGATTCCTGATCCTTTGCAGGAGATACTTGAGACTTCGACCCCCCTTATGCAAATTGAAGGAACAACAAAAAATGTAAAAAAAATCACGAATGACTGAGCTCGCCAAATGTTAAAAAATATACTCCTAAATATATTTTTCTTCAAATACGTAAAAGCGCATGAAAGAAAGGACTTCAAAAAAATGTAAAAAATAAATGTATTTTATATATTTAAAAATGGTTGCCAGGGTTCAGTTACAGAAAGGAAAAATAATATACTTTGTTAGCTTACAGAAAAAAGAGTTTGTTTAGTCCATACTGATCAATGGAAAATCTTCACCCATCTCTCTTTGGTTCCTGAATGGCAAAGCAGGGGGTGTCATCCCTTAGGCCGGACAGCGTGTCTTCATCTTGCAGCACTGGAGTCTTCTGACAGCAGGCAATGTGGAGGAGCAACCACTAGCCCCCTCCATCGTGTGTTATATACCAACTGTTCAATCCATATAAGGTGTTTTAGTTGAACATAGTTCGTTCCATGTGACATAATCTTCTAGAAGCTACCAGAGGATTTATATATATATCCTTCCATGTCAGTACTCAAGTATATTCAATATGGGCATCTTAATATTTATTCCTTATAAACTTTATTAATAACCTATGCCCTCCAACATAAACAGAACTATGAACTTATATGTCCTACCATAAAATATTTGATAACTAGATGTATTAATTTTAGTGCTTTTAACACACCCTGATTTTGTCATTATGACTAAGGGCGTTAAGCCAGAAATGCGTTAACGTTGATTGTGCACTGTTTGCTCATGCACGATTAAAGAAATACCGTTTGCACCCAGCTGGTTTACTCTCCTCATTATTAGAAAAAATACTTTTTTCTTCAGTTTGCTATTCCTTTCTCTGAAGTTCTCTGAAAATGGTTAGATTTCCTCCATTTCTATTTTTCTGTATTTCTATATCGCTGGGTCCACATTACGTCACCTTGTTACTGTAAAGTAATAAACTCTTCTCCATAATGAGGCCGTGTCAATGTTGATGATAATGAATCATTATTGTGATATCGCTTCGAAAGTAGTAGTAGGCTTTTATCTTCTGTAGAATGACCTCCACATCTTTAATGACTTACATGGACTAAATAGGACAGCAAAACTTGACAGAACTACCCAGAGACCCTACCACAACCTCAACAAAAAACTTTGTGATGAATTGATGAACTGGAATACTGACATAAGACAGGTTTTATGACTAGACAGGAATAAGCTGATGTTCCACAAAATCCCTAAAACCAATCTAGTAGAAAGATTTCCCAGAACAGTGAAGGCTCATGATATTTTCAAGAGTTTTTTGTGGGGGGGCGGGTTACAGAAAGGATATATAAATTTGGAATGTTAGAGGCTAGATGCGTTTGTCTATGTAACTGTCATGGGGTATGAAATGTTAGAACAGGGGCCCCTAGGCTGGCCCTCAGACTCGAGACCCTGCACTGTCCCTTATCTTGAAGGTAGGCTCGATGGTAGCCAGGTTTGAGCCCCCAGTGTGACCCTGACTTTTGTCCGAGCCCTGATTTTACTCCCCCACCCTGGGAGCGAGCCGGAAGGAACAGGGGCCTCTAGGTTGGCCTTCAGACTCGAGACCCTGCGCTGCTCCTTATCTCGAAGGTAGGCTTGATGGTAGCCAGGTTTGAGCCCCCAGTGTTTCCCTGACACCTGTCCGAGCCCTGATCTTACTCCCCCACCCTGGGAGCGGGCTGGAAATCCAGTAACGAAAAACCCCACAGAAATGACATGGACAAGGCGGAATGAAAACTCGTACACACTGCACTCAAACACAAAAGAGTGACAGTATGGGACCAAGGGAATAAAGGAAAGGGTAGGAAATAAACACACAACTGGGTAAGTTTCACACCATCAAGATAAGCAACTGTAGATCACCATGAAATTGGATAATCTCAAAGACCATGATCGCTGAAGCTATATCCGGCAACCAGCAACAGGATACAGAACCTTTATAAAGGGTGAAGGCAGCTGTGAATGGTCATTAGCATCTTGAGCTCCTAACAACTGTTCACAAGTCAGAAGGGATTAACTCCTGCTGTACTGGAGAGCAGTGAAGCAAAATACAGCCGACGCTCGTGACAGGCTATGCAACTAAGAGATCCCATGCTGCTTGTCAGACTCTGTGGTGTGAACAGAGTCTGACGTCTCCATGATACCCAGCGAGTGCAATGCCGAACACCGCGTGACAGTAACCCATCTAATAAAAGCAAAAAACTGACTCAAAGGTCTTCCTCTAGAACGTGCAAACCAGAATCAGCCCCAGAAAAAGCAACCCCATTTTTATCCATCTAATTTTTTGGAGATCACTCATAATTAATAAAAACATAATAAAATGAGATGTTCAATTTATATATTTCTAAAAATAGTGTACATACTGTAGAAATAGTGTCCGTATTTTTTTATGCATTCATACTAGATCTAGACAATTTGAGACAAAAACAAGATCCATGCAATATCTCAGACAATAATAACTGTTCCTGGACAGCCTGAGGATAACTTATCGATGTCTGTCTGTGAAGAAATGAAAGTATTTTTTACCTTTGCTACTGGCATCTTTAGAAAGTCATTATTGCAAATGAAAAATGATTGTTGGGTTTTTTTTAAGTTCTTTCCAAAAACCAACCTCTTAATCTTCAGTTCATATTTTGTAACTATTTTAGCACTAATAATTCAGCATTACAAAGTTTTAAGAGGGGAAAGTTGTATGTAACTGGCTCACTTTACGGAGAACATTAGTTGTCATTTACATTGTATCTATCACGCTATTGGCGCCCCCAGTCCGGGTGCGCTGACCTCACCCCTTGCTCACCGGTCCCTGCGCTTCCTTACCGGTCCCGTGGCTCCCAAGTCTTCCCCGCTTTCCTGTAGGCATCCCCGCTGTCTCTGCACCTAAGCGCCGACGGTCTGCTCCAACCACATCCTCCTCTGTGCTTCATGGTCTGACGTCTGGTTCCCGACTACTCTCTCTGCCATATTCTTAAAGGGCCAGTGTCACCTAACCAGATATCCTTCCTATGACCCCTGCAGGTACTGAGTATTTAAGGTATCCTCCCCCATTGGAAGGTTCCTGTTCAAGTGTCCCTGTAGCCAGTCTGCCTGTACTAGTTGTCAGGTCCCCCGTGCTATCCTGCACTCCGTATATGTCCGTGCTTTGTCATTACTTCCTCTAGTAGTGCTCGTGCTCCCACTTATGTCCATCTATCTTTAGTTCCTGCAAGCATTCTCTGCCTGGCTGTTTCCTCCAGTAACAGCTGGTCCCGGACCACGCCAGCCTCTGCCTCAGCTGTCTCAGTTCCTGGTTTCCATCCTGTGGTGCCAGCTGCTGAGGTATCGGGATCCCCCAGGGGATACACTTACCAGTGTATGTACCTACTGCCATCTCTGGTGGTAGTAGTGAAGACTGGGTGGCCGCCCAGGTTCACTTCTCTGGGTCAGTGAATGGTTCCTTAGTCCAATGGACCCACTTCCTCTTCGTGACAGTATCATTGGTCACAAATGTGTGCATGAATCAGTACAGTACATTCACACTGCCTTCAACAGAACAGGTCAGGGCAAATTTTGACTTTTTAGTAGTAGCAGAAGACCCTTCGGTCCTTCACACTTTTTAAAATATACTAAGAGAACTCAAAAAGTCAATAACGTAGAAATCAAGATGAGTTACATGGCCAAACGATTGTAGGTAGCCACACCTAACATCTACATCTTCTTTTTGAAAAAGTGAGAGGAGTAGGTTACTGCTATGACTATTGATAGACTTTGCAGGCACTTATGATGTGTGGAGGCAGAACCAAGGAGTAGATATGACTGGGCACTGAGTAAGTATCAGAAAACAAACTGCAGTGCATATTGGAGGGTGAAAAATACTTCTTTACTTTTAGTCAGAAACCTTTTATTTTGGAGAAGTCATTGGCTAAGGAGTACAGAGGACTGGAGTGAACCCGAGGTTCGGTGTTCAGTGTTCGTACCAAACAGACTACAAAAAAACAGAGTTCGGGTTTGGAGTTTGGCTTTTTTACGTATGAACACATAAGGAAGCTCTTGCTAGCTACCACCCTACTAGACGTACCACTGGTCTGGCCAAGTTCACCTCCCCTTCAAGGCTGTCCAAAAAGTTCAGCACACTACAGCTACATTACAGCTTGTTCAGTTCTACAGTACCCTCACTCACCTGCTTCAGAGAAACTGCTGCCACTGAGCATTCCTGATTGAACTAGCTCCCCCCTCTTAACATGGTCCCTTGTCCCATTCTGAGTAACTTGAAACTCCCTTTGCAGAGCCCTCTGGGACTTTCCTCTGCCTCTAATGTCACTGTTTCAGGATCTCAGCTTCCCTTGATCCTCATCACTTATTTCCATCCACCAGCCGGACTGCAGCTCTTCACTTTCGTCTTTACTCTCCATTTCCAGTATGGATTCTTGTCTCTGCTCCTTACTGTTAGTAGGTGGCAGAGAAAAATGATGCCAGCTCCATTTTTCTTGTGGTCTTTTTCCCCTGATCTCTCACTTTCAAGGGCCATCTTTCTGATGAGTTTACAGCATCTTTCGTCACTCTCGAGGTCTCCACCTTTGGCCAAACCTCCTGCAGTCACTAATCATTGCCTGATGAGCAGATTTTCATTTTGCACCATGCCTTCCTTCGACAAAAACTTTCTTCCTCTGTGGGAGCAGGTCTGCCCATCAGGGCACACCCTCTTAGTCACATTTACTAGGCATACCTTCTTTTGGGCCGACGATCTGATGAGCGGGACACATTTTCACTCCTCAAGTGCTGTCTACTCCCACAAAAGGCGGATCGTCATCCTTTCTGTTCATGTACAGTCACCATCTTAAAGCCCATGCTTCTGGCTGCCATGTTGGGTTGCCCAAATTCAAGCGTTAATCCACTTGCACCACATGTGTTCACTACCCCGTTTTCTTCTTGTAAGTAACTTGCATCCTGCTAATGACACCAACTGTATTGTCCCATAGGGTCATAGCCTTAGGGGAACATTTGCTTTCCACGTGGATTTCCTGGGTGTGTGTTTGTTGTCATAATTCTGTGGAGGATACTTCTATGTTCAGTTCAACTGCGTTTTGCATGGTGCTGGCTCCCTTGGACCCCACAATGAGGAAACCACACAAGCTTTTTAAAACAATGTTCTTTTTACTCAAAACAATGCTTAAGTACATAGAGCAACAGGTGATGAGCTTGCTGTTTTCTTCTACACAATACAACGGCATGTCTCCAACGGTTATTGAGAACTAAACAGTTCTTGCTAGGAAAGGAATATCACAGTTGGACAGCACAGCAACAACAACAACAGGATGACTTTATATTTTAGAAACTAATGTAAAGGAACTCTTGCCAGTTACCACCCTAACAGATATATTACTAATGTGGTCGAATCCACCTTCTCTTCAAGACTGTACCCAGAGTCCAATACATTACTGCTGCATTACTGTCATGGGGTATGTAATGACAGGACCGGGGCCCCTAGGCTGGCCCTCAGACTTGAGACCCTGCGCTGTCCCTTATCTTGGAGGTAGGCTTGATGGTAGCCAGGTCCAAGCCCCAGCGTGGCCCTAACTCCTGTCCGAACCCTGGTCTTATTCCCCCATCTCTCATACCCTCGGGTGGACCAGAAAACACAAAGACAAAGCTCCACAAAACAACACTTGCAAGGGAGAATGGAATCTCGTACACACAGTCCTCAAAACACACAGGAGAGACAATATGTGTACAGGGGAACAACGAAAATGAGGAAGGAGTAATGCACAACAGGGGAACGCTCACACCACTTAGAAGTGCAACACGGATCACCATTAACCCCTTCAGCCCCGGGGCACTTTCCGTTTTTGTTTTTTGCTCCCCTTCTTCTGAGAGCCGTAACTTTTTGATTTTTCCGTCAATCTTGCCATATGAGGGCTTATTTTTTGCGGGACAAGTTGTACTTTTAAATGAAACCATAAGTTTTACTATATGGTGTACTGGAAAGCAGCAAAAAAATTCCAAGTGTTGAAAAATTGCAAAAAAAGTGTGATGGCACAATAGTGTTTGGGATGTTTTATTCACGTGTTCACTATATGGTAAAACTGATGTGTAGGTATGATGCCTGAGGTCGGTGCGAGTTTGTAGACACCAAACATGTATAGATTTACTTGTATCTAAGGGGTTAAAAAAAATTCACAAGTTTGTCCAATAAAAGTGGCGCACGTTTTGCGCCATTTTCCAAAACACGTAGCGTTCTTAATTTTTGGGATCTGTGGCTCAGTGACAGCTTATTTTTTGCGTCTCGAGCTGATGTTTCTAATGGTAGCATTTTTGCGCAGATGCTACGTTTTGATCGCCTGTTATTGCATTTTGCGTAAAACTTGCGGCGACCAAAAAACGTGATTTTGGCGTTTGGAATTTTTTTGCCACTACGCCGTTTACCAATCAGATTAATTGATTTTATATTTTGATAGATCAGGCATTTCTGAACGCGGCGATACCAAATATGTGTATATTTATTTATTTTTTAACCCTTTAATTTTCAATGGGGGGAAAGGGGGGTGATTTGAACTTTTAGGTTTTTTGGGTTTTTTAAATTTTTTAAAACTTTTTTTTTACTTTTATTATGTTATTTTACTAGTCCCCCTAGGGGGCTATAGCGATCAGCAATCCGATTGCTGATCGCTATCTGCTGATCACAGCTATACCGCTGTAAACAGCAGAAATAATCACTTTCTTTTTTCCTCTGCTCCGTGCCGAGGAAGAATGAAAGTGAAACTTTGTAGCAGCAGGCGTCATCACATGACCCTGTGCTACGATGGCAACCACCGAATGTCACGTGATCACTCACGTGACATCCGGAGGGGGCGGCGGTAAGTAAAAAACATGGCCGCGCGCAAATAGATCTCGCTGCCAGACTTTGGCAGCGAAATCTAAGGGGTTAATGTTCCGGGTGGAATGCGATTCCACTCGGAACATGTAGGCACACATGTCAGCTGTTGAAAACAGCTGATATGTGTGCCGATCCACGCCGCCTGCCCGCGGCAGGGGGCGGGGCTTACCGGGACACGATCCATGACGGAAAGATCCGTCCATGGTCGTGAAGGGGTTAAAAGGATAACCACCAAGACCGTGATGGCTGGAGCTTATGCTGAAGCTATCATCGGCACATATGGGAAGAAAGCTATTCATAAATAGGGAGAAGACAGCTGCACGAGGCAATTACCAACCTGATATCTTGGGTCCTGCTCATAAGTCTGCAGGAATTAACTCCTGCAGAGCTGAAGACCAGTGAACTCGAATCAGCCAACGCCAGGCTCTGACTGAACAACCCAGAAGCCTCAGATTGCTTATCAGTCTCTGTGATATGAACAGAGTCTGACAACGCCGCACAAGCAGGTGTGTGCAGAGCCGAACATCTCATGACAATTACAGCTCATTCAGTCCTAAAGTACCCCCACTCTCCTGCTTCAAAGGAACTGAGGCCACGGAAGATTCCTGGTTATCACTTGCTCCCTGATTCTCCTCACACACACACCCAAGGTTCTTTCTCTAATGGTGTCCTTATTCTCTTAGGGCTCACCAAGTACTCCATAACTGAGTTTGAAACAGGAATGGAATCACACTGGTCTTTAACACTCCTCCATCTCTTTAGCCGACTAGGTATTAACCCTGTCCTTTCCAAGCAAGAGTCTATACATGAGTAAAAAAAGAAGACATTGACCTCTTGAGGCCAGTGTTAATATTGCAGCCCACAGGGAAATTAACACTTGCTATCACAGAAAAACATTGCAGAAATACAACCATTACACAAATACGATTGGTGTCTTCAGGTGTCTGTCCACTTTCTTACATAGTCTGTAACCATGGAAACACATTGGTATCTTTAGTACCTGTAGACATACTGTACATTGCAAATTAGCTTAGTTTGAAGATATAATTTACAAAAAGGTGTTTTTTTTTATTTTAGATGCATTAGTTTAATAATACCAAATTGTTTGAGATTATTATAAACCCTTTATTATTGCTAGACGGTAGATAGATAAACAGATGATTAATGATCATATCAAGGAGCTGTTAAAATAAGAATCTAGAATGTGTTCTTGAAGAAAGCATCGCACCGCAGCATGTAATTAAGCCAAGTTAACAGAAAGTTTTGATGCATGTGACAGGAGCGTTTTACCTCTCGTACGCCGTCCTCAATCACAGAATAACTGGAGCTTGTCTTATTTACTTCTCAACCCATTTTTACCACTTGCTAATAATAGTTCAATTGTGTAATTCTGTAAATTAAAAAAATCAAAATAGTTTTTTTTTCTATAAAGTGTAAATCATAAAAGCTAGTATTTCTTAGGTAATTTCATGCACTGTAGATACATGTCACAAGTTAACTGCTATGTATAGAGTTCTGGTCATTGGTTTTTGGGTGGGGTTTGAGATATTCAGGATTTATTTATTTTTTTACATACTGTTATTGGTAAAAATTAATTAAACGGCATTTCAGAACCTTGGTTACATGATGGGGATTCTGTGACTCATTTTTAGTTGTACAAAATGGATACTGCTGAACGCTAAATGCCATCAATGTATAGGGGAACTCTGGGACTGCATTACTGCTATATGAAAAAATGAGATTTTTAGTTTATGAATTGGCCAATGCATGTAAGCTGGGAAACCAACGGCAAGGTAAATCTTAATATTCCGGGTACCTAACTAAAATGCCACTATCTAGGTTAAAAACATTCGTGTCTGGGCAGCTAGACTAAAAAAATCTAACTTGAAATGCCACTATCTGGACTAACCTCCATGTCTGGGCAGCTAGGACTCCTGGTATAAGGAGGGCTTACATGCATTGGCCAATTCATAAACTAAAAATCTCATTTTTTCATATAGCAGTAATGCAGTACCAGAGTTCCTTAATACATTAATGGCATTTAGTGTGCGGCTGTATCCATTTTGTATTTGCTAGGTTTTTTCAGCTGGCACCTATACACACTTGTAGGATGTGCATGTCAGTTTTTTGAAATATTTGTAGTGAGTTTCTTTCTGACTGAGCACTCCGCCCTATAAACCAGGCTGTGTTCATGATCCTTGTACCAGGAGTCCTAACTGCCCAGACATGGAGGTTAGTCCAGATAGTGGCATTTCAAGTTAGATTTTTTTTAGTCTAGCTACCCAGACACGGATGTTTTTAACCTAAATAGTGGCATTTTAGTTAGGTACCCGAAATATTGAGATTTACCTTGCCGTTGGTTTCCGGGCTTACATGCATTGGCCAATTCATAAACTAAAAATCTCATTTTTTTCATATAGCAGTAATGCAGTACCAGAGTTCCCTTATACATTGATGGCATTTAGTGTGCAGCTGTATCCATTTTGTATTTGCTATGCTTTTTCAGCTGGCACCTATACACACTTGTAGGATGTGCTGGTCAGTTTTTTGAAATATTTGGAATCATTTTTGGTTGTGACTGAAGGACCGACCGGGGGCTTTGCTGTGGCTGTGGGGTGTAGTCATGACACCCCAGATTGACTCACTTTATGAAAAAGGGATACTGTGTGTAGAGGGGATAGAAGAATGTAAGTTTCCAGGGGTGCTGAAGAGTTTACCCCTGGGTTGAGATACAGTCCCGATAAAAGAGAGGCAGACTCAGTTTTCCATTCAACATCTGCACTTTAATATTTTTGCTTACACCTTCCTTTTCCGAGACGGCACATTTTCTTCACCGGACACCTCCATTTCCTTACTGCTCTAAGTACCATGGTTGTCAGAGTGTTCCATCAGCCTCCTGGATTACCAGCCCTTATCCCTGTGGATACAGGTGCTCTGGCAATACTGATCTCCTACTTTACGGTGCTCCTCAGCTAACCTACACGGTGGCGGTCCCTAGGACTTAGCCCCATGCCTGCTGCGTATGTGTCTTTTTCTTCCAGTCTCCAATCCACAGGGTGGCCTTCTTCACTTTAGGATTCAATCTTTCCCCACTCCGTCTCTCTGCAGCCTCTTGCTTCCTTGTCTTCTTCACTACTCCTCTTTCCCCACTTGTCTCTAACTTGTGCCCTCCCCTATCTATTTTGAGCTCATTCCTTCCTTCCCCCCTGCACTCAACTATGCGGACACTGTGCCCTTTAGTGGGGAGCTATGGAACTCCACCCCAACCCACCTTTCTACCATAACAAGAGGCCAAGTGTTGGGTGTTTGGCTCCGGCCACCCCCTTACATGACTCTGAGTATATAACGATAACATGTGCCCCTATGACCAAACCAAGAGGTCTGCACTTGTGTCCACAGCAGGATAGACAATGAGGGCAATGGACTATTAGTCTGGACAGAACTAAGTCCTGTCTACATTAGGGAGCTCTGAGGTTGGACTCTTGGGCTTTTAAAAGATCTTAAAGGGACTCTATTGACACACAGTAACTGTTCAAACCACGTTCAGGTGCCCGTTGTATCATGGAGTAGCAAAACATTTAAGTGCTCCTTCCTACCTACCTGTTTTCCCTCAATCAATATCTCCCTCTAATTTTATTGCTAGCTTTGGCTTTACAGAGGCAGACAATGGTGGAGATGGATCCATCTATCCATCTATTTACATCTATCTAGCAACAGCTAGAGCAATCAATTAAAAGAGAGGGGGGTAGTGTCGTTCACAAACTAGGGGATTTCTGGTGCAACACAGAGGTTTCAACGGTATGGAAAGGGAAAGGAACATCCTCATAGGGAGTGGAGAATGAGACACCTGTTTACACTAGCCTGTCTTTACCCTAAGCGCCAATAACGTCCCTATATGAGATTTTCCCGACATTGCCATCAGGTGTTTAGTCCTTACTGTCCCTCCACTCACCCTGTATACTGACAAGGCCAGTGAGTACACTAGACGTCACCGCTACTGTAATATAACAAAAGGGAAGGAACACAGACAGGAGAACATAGATAAAAAGATATGAAACAAACTTGACTGTTGCAGTCAAACACCAGGGCTGCAGATGACATGGCTCCAACAATAGAATTCCAGCAGTACATCTCCAGCAGCCACTAGAGACTTCCTTTCTCCAAGGTGGTCAGAATAGTAGGAATCTATTACCAGCATCAAGTAATGGATACTGTGATGATTTAAAGGGAAGTAGAGTGGTCACAAACCGTCTGCAGCTAAGATTAACTAACCAGATGCTACCATTAAGGTAATTAACCCGTGCTGCACCAAAAGAAAGCAACCCCATGTAAAATCCAGAATCTCACAAGTTCATGTGAAGCTCAGATCCCAGTGCTGTCACAAGTCTCCTAATGACGGGAGATACTTGTGATAAGCAGAGATAGAGGGAAAACTGATAGGTAGAAAGGAGCACTTAAATGTTTGGCTGCACCATGATTGTTCTTGTACTTTGTCAGTACAGAATGATTGTTCAAACCGAGCCCCTTTCAATTGGTACTCTAAAATACAGCTGCTGCTTGACATTGAGTGCTGCTGCTCAGCTTATTTGTAATGAGAATACCCAAGTCCTTCTCCTGTTCTGTAGTCCCGAGTTTACTTCCATTTATTGTATCTGCAGCAATAGGATTACTCCATCCTAGGTGCATTACTCTACATTTATTAAATCTCATTTGCCAAGTATCTGCCTGTCACAAACCACCGGGGGGGTCACTCAGAAATCCCCCGCGCTGGCTACCAGTACGTCACAATCGGGGGGTAACAAGTGGGGGTCACCCCTCCTTTATACCTCCCGACCGACAGACAGAGCACGTGACGCGCTCTCTAGCGCCCCTCTTATAGTCAGGCCAATTATGGAATTGCCCAACAATAAGCAAGGAGGCCGCTATACTACTTATGCCGATTATTGAAGGGTCCCCAGTGAGAGTAGGGTATATAGTCCCCCGACCTCCGCGGGCGGAATATATAAAACCTCCCCGAATCTCACTGGCCTCCCCACAATAATCCTTGGCACAACTCGCTGCCACCAACCGCTTCACGGTAACTATTAGCCGAACACACAGACGTGGGATTCAAGATCGAGATAACAGAACAGCCCAAGATTAATTATATAATTTAATCAGCCTAAAGCACACTAGAAACTACAATATATACAATAGGGAATCTACAGAATATACATATGTCAGAGTACAGTTACAGATAAAGCATGGTTTACAAACAGGCATACACAGTTCCCGCAGTTACCTTGTGCGTCTGGCCACAGGGGAGCGCTGTAGACCAGGTTTCCAGGAACTCCCACAGATGTTTCCTGCACGTGACCCCCAGCGAAAGAACACTGGAAAATGGCCGAAGTAGGGTTATCAACCTGGGCAAATCCAGGTCCCCTCCTACCTTAGTGACCTCAGAGGGAGCACTGCTCCACCCCTGGCTGGAGTTATGGACAAAATCCACAACATGGAATATGGCCATAACTTGGCCTGGGAGCGTCGTAGGCGGACGCCAATGCTCTCATTGTGACAGTTATGAATTTAGCTACAGAATGAGAGGACTCATGACTTGTCTACTAGTTCCCCATTGGCTGATATCACGCCTGGGGTATTTCCCCAGGTCCTGCTCCCATAAAAAGGGTGTGCCAGCATCGTCCGCATGCGGAGACACCATTTTTATGGTTGCCATATTTATCGGAAATATGGCTTGCGAGATATGAACCATTTTTTACTGGAGTCGTTCTGTCTGGATACTTCCATAGCCTTGCTAATTAGATAGCAGCCCCTACCACAGGGTCACGGCAGGGAGTCATCCTGTGTCCATTGTTCCCACATCATCTCATTTCCATATCACAGGAGATGGCTGTTGGAGGTGTAAGTGGGATGTGACACCTTCCCAGATGGTGGACATTGAGAACAAGAAGGGAGGGGGCACTGCCATGGAGTGATGAGAGCGATTATGACTGGAAGTCATAATTCATCTTCATATCCCAGGGTTTGCCTCACACTGCCCTTTCTGACATCTTATCCAGATCTTTTTGTAATTTTGTACTATTATGGTCAGTTTTTAATAGCCCATAGTAATTAATCTATAGATATTCCCAGAGGAGCATTGCATGGCTAATAAGTCTCCCTACGCCGGCTTAGCAGGGAAAAACAGTCCCCATTAAAACCCCAGTCATAGGCATCTCACCTAGCCAAATTAGATCTTCTGCTTTGCAATGAGGAGGGGCAACAAACCAAAACATGTTTGCAAATGGAGTTTCTGGTTTGGCCTCTTATCCTTAAGCAGGTGGCAAGTCTTGTCAAAGAGTCGATATTGCCTTTTAGGATTGCTATATCCAATAGGTGGCATCAGAGATCAAGTGTTTTTCCTTCTGAAGAGACTATTTGCAGATTTGAGTGACAAAACCAGCCACCATGTTATGGTCACGGGGCAAGCACAATATTAGCGGATCCACTGGACTGAAGGTACTATTCACTTGCCTGGGGGAGAAAACTGGACCAGCAGCCAAGTCTTCACTGGAGGTGGCAGCAGGTAAACACGCTGGTAAGCGTCCGGCAGAGGGCAGCCCCAGGGGATTTGCGGTACCCGGCAGCATTCGCCACAGATAAGTGCAGTTTCTGGTTGAAGCAACAGCAGCAGCAGACAAAGTCGTGGATCTGCATACATGGATGGATGGATTTGGCAGCAGCAACCAGCATAGATACTTGTAGTAGTGGGTATCGTGGTAGCCGGCCGACATGAATGATTGTAACAGCAGCAGCTTAGGATAGCACTGAAACATAGACACGAATCAGCAGCAGAATGTAATACAATAACAGCAGCTACAGCAGCCCTTAAGGACCTGAGAACTAGCAACGTAAATAACTCGTTGGCCAGGCACCTCCCTTAAGGGAAAGGTGCCTTAAATACCTGAAATCTCTCAGCTCAATTTTTTTAGTGTATTCATTTTAATAAATAATTTTTATTTTTCATTAGTTCATTCTAGTTCATTCCTGACCTGTAGTGAAAGACTTGTAGGACCATTTCTTCTCATCTTTGTATATTCAGCTGAGCTGAGAGGCACTTCCGGGTCCTGGCGTGCTGGCATTTTAAGAAATGGGGCGTGACTGCACACACCCTATGTGCATTCCCAGGAGGCCTGTGAGGTGTGTAAAGGCCCTGGGAGACAGCAGCACGATCCAAGGATGGAGAGGACACTTCAGGATGGCCAGGCAGGTGAGATAATCAACATCCCTGCCAAGGGAGGGAAGCAGGACAGCGTACATGTACACTATTGATTTTTACTCCTGAAGGAGTCATCATACGTCTCTGAAACGCGTCGAACAATAAAATCAAATATCCTTATCCCCATTTATCTTCAGTGATCTTCTTCTGGCAGCGCGGATTAACCCTTTTCTTCCATCTCCTCCAACGCAAAAGACTACTTGGGCATTGATTGACTTGGTAATTGTATGACTTGATGAGCTATCGGCATCCCTCCATTCTCATTGGAAGATTGACTGGAAGAGCAAATATAAATTAATATGCCTCATTGTGGAATACTCGATCATTACGTAAGATCATATTTTTTAGTTTTATGCTCTAAAGATCGGCAAAAAGAATTTTAATATTTGCCTCTTGGGCCACATTAGAGATTGCACTAACCACAGAATAAAAATGTTTTATTCTACAAGCGTGTAGTGTGTGCAGCTTGGTAAAATATGTGTGTTACCGTATGATTTGCTAGAAATCTTTAACACCGTTGGTGGTGAAGAAATACATTCACATTTCCACATACACTTCCCCGAAGTCCCACAGAGTAAAAAACATTTTCAAATTACAGATAACGCCATGAAACCGAATTGCCTGATTCCTGAAAATTCTTCATATAGGGTTTCTATTAAATGTTAAAACAAGGAAGTATTGTTTTTTTACAACCACCGGATAAGATTTACATAGCTGTAAAGAAACATTTGACAGAAGCAGATATGAGATAAATGTAAACTAGCCGAGGTGTGGAAGGCGCAATATACGAGGCCAAATATAATGCTTGGCTCAAACACAACATTCGGGATCATAATTTCATGTTCTATAGAAAAAATAAAATTTAACTCTAAGGTACATCAGTAATTAATGATACATTCCAAAAATGTATTTTTAAAACCTATAGAAAAACATTACCTTGCTATACCACCTCCCCCAACCCCATAGTTAAAATTGGTTTTGTTACACAAAAGTCTAAAATCTCAAGGAATTATCCTAATTTAGGCTTTGAAGCATGGCATCCACTCCTTTCCAGTTGTTCCACTGTAGGTGCAGGAACTTCCAATCATGAATTTTTCTTGCCATTAATCAACGACATGCCTGCCTTGGATATCTTTTCTATCTATTGGCTAACAGTACAAATGTATATTTACCTATATCTTAGTATAATATGAATAGTTTAAACAGTTCTTTTTATGCTTGCCTGGTGAGCACGGGGTTAGTAGATCCATTTGACCGAAGGTACCAATCACTGGTCTGGATGAGTCAACTGGATCGGCCATCAAGTCTTAACAAAAGGAACCGGGGGGCAATAGGCAAACACGCTGGTAGGTAACTGACAGAGGGCAGCCCCAGTCGATGAATGGTACCTCAGCAGGTAGCACCAAACAGTCTCTGGTTTTAGAAGCGGTCAATGTCGTGGATTCGGCCTAGACGCATGGATCAATGCAGTAGCATTGGCCGATATGGATATCATGGTAGGCTCCCGGTGTTGATACTTGCAATAGTGGATATAGGGGAAGCAGCTGGTGTGAATATTTGCAGCAGCAGCATAATTACAGTGTATTGAAACACAGATACAAATCTCCAACAGCACACAGCACAACAGCAGCACAATATACCTTAGAACTAGCAACGTATAGAACTCATTGCCCAGGCACCTCCCTTAAGGGGAAGGTGCCTTAAATACCTCTCAGCCAAGCACTTCTGAGTCAGGGCATACTGGCTCTTTAAGAAAAATGGCTTTGCCACGTGCACACACCCTTCAGGCATTCCCAGGAGGCCTGTAATGAGTGCACTGGCCCTGGGAGACAGCAGCATGGACCGGGGACAGAGCAGCCACCACTGGGGGCCAGACAAATGAAAGTGCTGATGTTCTCGACAGGTAGGGGGGCAGGAAAAACATGATTTGGACATTACAGTTCTCTAGTACAGATAGACACAAAAGGATGGAAAGAAAAAATAGGCACACATCTGAGATATAGATGGGGACCAGTATTGGATGTACTATATGTAGTACCCTTGAAGTATCAGGTGCCACAAAATATGTAACCAACAGTGGACAACCCAAACCCTAGAATACCAGAGCCAGTGACAACACCAATTGTGCCACCCCACGGAGCCCAGGAAAGGAGCTTCAATCCTAACCTGGTATACCCGTCGCCATGCCAGTGGTTTGCAGTAGTCATGGCCTGACCCTGTTCCATGGCCCCGTGGTGTACAGTAAAAGGGACAAGCAAGGATTGTTCCTGGAGAAGCTGTCACCAGTTACAGTGGTGACTGGGGTCCCGGCCTCCTCCGCTGCGGACCCTTTCTCCGACCTTTCTTCCTCCAGGAGTGGAATGGATCCTGCTGACTACGCCAATTGTGGAACCCCATGGAGCGCAGGATAGGAGCTTTAATCCTAACCTGGTATACCCGTCGCCGTGCCAGTGGTTTGCAGAAGTCGTGGCCTGATCCGGTTCCGTGGCCCGTTCTCCCTCCTGGAGGCCGCTCCGCCTGTGGGGAGGGATATCATCCCGGTTGTATCCCAACATCTTCCCGGGCGAGGGTCCGCAGTGGAGGAGGTCGGGACCCCATATGGCCGTTATGGAGTCCATCAGTCAAGGGGGCCCAATGCCGACACTGGCACAAGGCTCCCCCCACGCGGCAATGCACTTATTGGATGCCAATACAGTTAAAAGTAATGCCGCAAAAGGGTGCTGTCTGCTCCTTCCTGCATCATTCCACCTTTTCATCTGAGTGCTGACAACTTAGCGCAGCCAGTGAATTGATGTCACTTCATCCCAACCCGCTGTGCCAAGTAGAGTTGAGCACGGTTCTCGGTTCTCCAGTTTGCGGTTCAAGTGATTTTGGGGGCTGTTCTAGATCGAACTAGAACTCGAGCTTTTTGCTAAAGCTCGATAGTTTTAGTTACGTTCGAGAACGGTTCTAGCAGCAAAAAGCAGGGCTTTTTACAGCTACAGTGTGCAGGACCCATCGCTGGCAGCCTGCCAGAAGCTGGTAACCAAGATAAACATCGGGTATCCAAGCAAAGCGCTTTGGTTAGTAACCCGATATTTATCCTAGTTACGTGCAGGAAGCCCACACTTCCCCGCTCAGCTCACTCCGCCCCCTCCTGCACGCGGCATGTACACACACACACACACTCACCTGTCCCCAGCCATGCAGTCCACGACACTGACGTCCTCAGCGCCACATGACCCCGCTAAGCTCCACCCACTTCGCACTCCGCCGCCAGCACACATGGCTCCGCCCACCTGGCACTCTGCACACATGGTCCCGCTAGGCTCCGCCCACCTGGCACTCTGCACACATGGTCCCACTAGGCTCCGCCCACCTGTCACTCTGCACATATGGTCCCGCTAGGCTCCGCCCACCTGTCACTCTGCACACATTGTCCCGCTAGGCTCCGCCCACCTGTCACTCTGCACACATGGTCCCGCTAGGCTCCACCCACCTGACACTCTGCACACATGGTCCCGCTAGGCTCCGCCCACCTGTCACTCTGCACACATTACCCCGCTAGGCTCCACCCACCTGACACTCTGCACACATTACTCCACTAGGCTCCGCCCACCTGTCACTCTGCACACATGGTCCTGCTAGGCTCCGCCCACCTGTCAGTCTGCACACATTACCCCACTAGGCTCCTCCCACCTGGCACTCTGCACACATGGTCCCGCTAGGCTCCGCCCACCTGGCACTCTGCACACATGGTCCCGCTAGGCTCCGCCCACCTGACACTCTGCACACATTACCCCGCTAGGCTCCGCCCACCTGGCACTCTGCACACATGGTCTGCTAGGCTCCGCCCACCTGTCACTCTGCACACATGGTCCCGCTAGGCTCCACCCACCTGACACTCTGCACACATTACCCCACTAGGCTCCGCCCACCTGTCACTCTGCACACATGGTCCCTCTAGGCTCTGCCCAAATGTCACTCTGCACACATTACCCCGCTAGGCTCCGCCCACCTGGCACTCTGCACACATGGTCCTGCTAGTCTCCGCCCACCTGACACTCTGCACACATGGTCCCGCTAGGCTCCGCCCACCTGGCACTCTGCACACATTACCCCGCTAGGCTCCGCCCACCTGGCACTCTGCACACATGGTCCCACTAGGCTCCGCCCACCTGGCACTCTGCACACATTGCCCCGCTAGGCTCCGCCCACCTGGCACTCTGCATACATCGTCCCGCTAGGCTCCACCCACCTGACACTCTGCACACATGGTCCTGCTAGGCTCCGCCCACCTGTCACTCTGCACACATGGTCCGCTAGGCTCCGCCCACCTGTCACTCTGCACACATTGCCCCGCTAGGCTCCGCCCACCTGTCACTCTGCACACATGGTCCCGCTAGGCTCCGCCCACCTGGCACTCTGCACACATGGTCCCGCTAGGCTCCGCCCACCTGGCACTCTGCACACATCGTCCCGCTAGGCTCCACCCACCTGACACTCTGCACACATTACCCCGCTAGGCTCCGCCCACCTGTTACTCTGCACACATGGTCCCGCTAGGCTCCGCCCACCTGGCACTCTGCACACATTGCCCCGCTAGGCTCCGCCCACCTGGCACTCTGCACACATGGTCCCGCTCGGCTTACCTGCGGTGATGAAGTCCCGACCTCAGCGCTGTCACTGTCCTCCATGGCCGCCGCTTGTCACATCACCTTCTCTCGCTTCCGACCCGAGACTGACTAGCGGTGACGTCACGGGCCGCTCGGAATACTTGGCTGTGAAGATGATTGAAGTCAGTGTGCAGGAGATCAGCGCAGGTAATGTACCTCGCTGACAGCAGCACTTGTCATCCCCTGCAGTGACCTGGGCTGACCCATTGATGTTAGCTCAGGTCACTGCACTGCTCCTTCAGCTAATGGGGAACATCCTGCTCTTCATTGACTGGGACAGTGTGGATCGTCATGGCAACCCCTTGGATTACACCAGACCTGGATTTGTTTTTCTTTCTAATAAATTGGTTAAAGAGAGAATGTATTGGGGAGTGTTTTTTCAAATAAAAATGTGTTTGTCGTCTATTTTTTTTTATTACTGACTGGGTTGGTGATGTCGGGTATCTGATAGACGCCTGACCTCACCAACCCCAGGGCTTGGTGCCAGGTGACATTACACATCTGGTATTAACCCCATATATTACTCCGTTTGCCACCGCACCAGGGCGCGGGATGAGCTGGGGTGAAGCACCAGGATTGGCACATCTAATGGATGCGCCACTTCTGGGGTGGCTGCGGCCTGCTATTTTTAGGCTGGGGAGAGCCCAATAACCATGGACCTCCCTAGTCTGAGAATATCAGACCCCAGCTGTCTGCTTTAACTTGGCTGGTGATCCAATTTTGGGGGGACCCCTACGTGTTTTTTTAATTATTTAATTAATTTAAAATAACAGCGTGGGGTGCCGTCAATTTTGGATTACCAGCCAAGGTGAGGCTGCCAGCTGTGGTCTGCAGGCTGCAGCCGTCTGCTTTACCCTAGCTGGCTACAAAAATAGGGGGAACCCTACGTCATTTTTTTTTTCATTTTTTTGGCTAAATACAAAGCTAAGCACCCTTTAGTAGAGTTGAGCGCGGTTCGTGGTTCGAGGTTCTCCAGGTCTAAGCTCGAGTGATTTTGGGGGCTGTTCGAGATCGAACTAGAACTCGAGCTTTTTGCAAAAGCTCGATAGTTCTAGATACGTTCGAGAACGGTTCTAGCAGCAAAAAGCAGGGCTTTTTACAGCTAGAGTGTGCAGGAGCCATCGCTGGCAGCCTGCCAGAAGCTGGTAACCAAGATAAACATCGGGTATCCAAGCAAAACGCTTTGGTTAGTAACCCGATGTTTATCTTAGTTACGTGCAGGAAGCCCACACTTCCCCGCTCAGCTCGCTCCGCCCCCTCCTGCCCGCGGCATGTACACATACATACATACACACACACACACACACACACACACACACATGGTCCCGCTTGGCTTACCTTCAGTGATGAAGTCCCGCCATCCCGACCTCAGCGCTGTCATTGTCCTCCATGGCCGCCGCTTGTCACATCACCTCTCGCTTCCGACCCGAGACTGACTAGCGGTGACGTCACGGACCTCTCGCGATACTTGATGTGAAGGCGCCGGTCATTGACCTCAGTGACAGGGGCTGTCGGCAGTGCTGGAGATCAGCGCAGGTAATGTACCTCGCTGACAGCAGCACTTGTCATGCCCTGCAGTGACCTGGGCTGACCCATTGATGTTAGCTCAGGTCACTGCATTGCTCTCCCAGCCAATGGGGAACATCCTGCTCTTCATTGACTGGGACAGTGTTGATCGTCATGGCAACCCCTTGGATTACAGCAGACCTGGATTTGTTTTTCATTCTAATAAATTGGTTAAAGAGGGAATGTTTTGGGGAGTGTTTTTTCAAGCATAACCTGTCACATATAGAAAAGAAAGCCCTAAATAGTCTTAAAAATAATAGCGATATAGTAATCCGAGCAGCTGATAAAGGTGGAGGAATAGTTATCCAGAATAGGACAGACTACATTAAAGAAGCCCTCAGAATCCTATCGGACCCTTTATATTATGAAATTGTCAGCAAAGAGAAATATGATCAAGCTGTTGTATCTTATAAAGTTCTAATCCAAGGTGCAGTGGATGCTAATATGCTGAGTCCAGCAGAAAAGAGGTTCCTTCAGGTGAATAATTCGCCATTATCCTTTTTTTATCATCTCCCGAAAGTCCATAAGAATTTACTTAATCCACCTGGGAGGCCTATTATCTCTGGCATAAACTCCCTCACAGCGAATTTAGCCCACTATGTGGATCTATTAATGCAGCCACATGTCAGGAACCTTAAAAGTCATCTCAGGGACTCAGCCCATCTGGTAGAATTTCTAAATGAAATCGCATGGAACAAATCCTATATCTTTGTTTCAATTGATATAGCATCATTATATTCAAATATTCGCCACCATTTGGGCCTGTTAGCATTCTCTTTTTTTCTGGAGGATGATAACAGATTTCCTCTTCTACAAAAAAACTTTCTTTGTGAAAGTATGCACTTCATCCTTCACAATAATTTTTTTACTTTCTTGGGAAAATTGTATCATCAGCATGTCGGTACAGCTATGGGATCTAAAGCCGCTTGCTCTTATGCTAATTTGTTTATGGGGCTATTTGAATTATTATTTATTGACAATGGCTCACATGGGAGTAGCCTTATCCTGTATAAAAGGTTCATTGATGACCTCTTCATAATCTGGGATAGTGACCACTCAGATATCAGAACCTTCCTTGATGAACTAAATAGTAATGACTGGGGTTTGGATTTTACAGCTACGATATGCGATAAAGAGATCAACTTTTTGGACCTAACAATTTTTCATGACAATGAAAAAATTCTTACTAAGACCTTCTTTAAGAAAGTAGATGCTAATGCCTATATACACTTTGGAAGTGAGCATTATGCCAAATGGTTACAAAATATTCCCCTCAATCAATACAAGAGGATTAGGAGAAATTGTTCGCGTGACACTGATTTTAGAGATCAAGTAGATGTATTGAGGGGACGTTTTTCAGAGAAAAGATACCCTGGTTCTTTGGTCCGGAGAGCCTACCAGGAGACTGCTAAACTCAAACAGTCTGATCTCATTAAAAGGAGAAAGGTCCCCTTGGATCTAACCAAGGGTAAAATGTTAGATGGATTTGCACTCAATTTTATTACTACCTTCAGCAGGGGAAATCTGATCATAAGGGACACTCTATCTAAGCATTGGTCGATCCTGCAAAAAGATCCCATTCTTAGCTCCATTTTGCCCTCAGCTCCTGGTGTTACTTTCAAACGGGCACCAACTATCAAGACTATAGTAGCCCCTGGTAGGCTCAGAACAGTAACTCCTAACCAAAATAAGAATACTCCTACCATAGGGGGAGCTTTTAGATGTGGGTCAAAAAAATGTTTGTGTTGCAAAAACATATGTCACAGGAGGACCACTTTTAGTACTCCTGGTGTCTCTGAGAATTTCCCAATAAGAGATCATCTGACATGTCAGTCCGACTATGTGGTGTATCTGGTGGACTGCAAATGTGGGAAGCAGTATGTAGGTCGGACCAGTCAGGAACTCCATAATAGAGTCAATTCCCATCGCCATAACATCAAGATTGGCTTCCTAAAACATGGGTTGTCTAAACACTGCACTATTGCACACAATAAAAATCCAGTTTTTAAAATCACACCCATTGAGCAGGTTCCCCCTAATGCCAACAATAGGGCAGAAACACTCAGCAGAAAGGAAACCTACTGGATACACAGATTGAATACTCTTAAACCCTTTGGCCTCAATGAGATTACTGATTTATTTTATTAATTTATGGGAATATGTTCTTGTGATTTTTTATGATATTTTAATCATAATGATTGCCTTTTATGTTTTATTCGCCATATATTCTTTATATATTTTATATATATATATATATATTTTTATATATATATTTACATTTTTATATATATATTTACATATTTTTATATCATTTTTATATCATTTTTCTCTGATGGACTGTTTTTACATTCATTCAAATATTTAATATATTCATGTCTTAAATGTTGTTTTAATCACCAGTTCAGATATTTTTAAATCCCCCCCTCCCCCCTCCACCCCCACTCCCACCCCCCTTTTTTCATGTTACTAATGATACACTGTCAACATATGTTTTGTCATTAATCCCCGTGCGCATCGCACATATATCCTGATTTTTATCCCTTTTTTTATTAATTCATTTCTTGCTCAAATTACTACGTGTTTCAAATAATGCATTATTGTTTTTAAGCTACCCTTTCCCTTCCCTTGCTTTTTAGTGTTAAAGATTAGTTTTTTCGCTAAACCAATTATGAGAGAATTTTGGATGTTTTGTCAGATTAAAATGAACTATCTTTTATTCTTCCTAGCACTGTCGGGCTTGATCCCGTTTCACACTTCTCTGAGCATTTCATTCGTGATTTGTCTTTCCTCCTCCACGGCTTGACTACATGGTTGTTTTGAGTTAAAATCCTTAACTGTCACTGGCTGCACGCACGCGCACTATAGTTAGTTCCCACGCTTCTGAACTTTCTTAACCTTGAGATGTGAGGAACTTGCTACTTTCTATGTGAAGCGCGCCTGCGCTTTGCAATTTTTTCCCACGATCTGAACTCCTTTCACCTCTTCTCATTAAGAGAATCTGCTTCCATTCTTATACATGCGCACTACACCGTTCCTCTGTTGTTCCTCCTGGTTTATCATAACGGATCCCTTTCATTAGTCAATCCTATTCAAGTGCACCTCACTCATTAATTAAAAAGGTTGAGTTCTAATAATAACAAAAAAAAATAAAATGATGTTACTATCGGTCCTACTTGCAAATATAATATATGCCCTGTTCTATTTGCCGATTTTTTGCCTAGTGCAGGTTTAATGGTTAATGGTTTTTGTAGCTTATCATGAGGCATCATTCAACCTCTCTGTTAGCACAATGTCAGTGAGATGACCGGTCAATTTCACGGCCTCTCTACCCCGGGTTCGTGTCAAAGATCATTAATAGTTGTATATATATTTCTCCCCCCCCCCCCTTTTTTTCACGTTTTCACTTTAAATTCATTTTGTCTGTATTTTTCATTGCTATGATTTTTGATTATGAATTTTCTGTTTGAGCTAAATGTATCAATGTATATTTTATTTAATTCTTGTAAGGGCCATGTAATGCGGCTTTACTCCACGTGGCAATGAGTCATTGCTCTGCAGCACACGGTGAACTGACGTCATAGCCAGGGATCCCTCTTCCTTTCTCCCTTTTTTTTTTTTTTTTTCTTTCTTTTTTTCTGTATATCCTTTTTAAGGGCTCCTCCTTGGTCTCTGTAAAATTCTTTTCCCTGAAGAAGGAGGCAGTTGTGGTCTCCGAAACGCGTAGGAATGAAGTAAAATAAAAGAATTGTGTGTTCAACACTGATGTCCGTGGTCTTCAAGCGCGGTGTTAAACCTGTTTTCTCCAGTCCCGAATTTGATGGCTTCCGACCCGAGACTGACTAGCGGTGACGTCACGGACCTCTCGCGATACTTGATGTGAAGGCGCCGGTCATTGACCTCAGTGACAGGGGCTGTCGGCAGTGCTGGAGATCAGCGCAGGTAATGTACCTCGCTGACAGCAGCACTTGTCATGCCCTGCAGTGACCTGGGCTGACCCATTGATGTTAGCTCAGGTCACTGCATTGCTCTCTCACCAATGGGGAACATCCTGCTCTTCATTGACTGGGACAGTGTGGATCGTCATGGCAACCCCTTGGATTACAGCAGACCTGGATTTGTTTTTCATTCTAATAAATTGGTTAAAGAGGGAATGTTTTGGGGAGTGTTTTTTCAAATAAAAATGTGGTTGTCGTCTATTTTTTTTTATTACTGACTGGGTTGGTGATGTCGGGTATCTGATAGACGCCTGACCTCACCAACCCCAGGGCTTGATGCCAGGTGACATTACACATCTGGTATTAACCCCATATATTACCCCGTTTGCCACCGCACCAGGGCGCGGGATGAGCTGGGGCGAAGCACCAGGATTGGCACATCTAATGGATGCGCCACTTCTGGGGCGGCTGCGGCCTGCTATTTTTAGGCTGGAGAGAGTCCAATAACCATGGACCTCCCTAGTCTGAGAATATCAGGCCCCAGCTGTCTGCTTTACCTTGGCTGGTGATCCAATTTTGGGGGACCCCTACGTGTTTTTTTTTTAATTATTTATTTAATTTAAAATAACAGCGTGGGGTGCCCTCAGTTTTGGATTACCAGCCAAGGTGAGGTTGCCAGCTGTGGTCTGCAGGCTGCAGCCGTCTGCTTTACCCTAGCTGGCTACAAAACTAGGGGGAACCCTACGTCATTTTTTTTTTCATTTTTTTGGCTAAATACAAAGCTAAGCACCCCTTAGTGACACATGAAAGGTACCAAAGGGTGCTCCACTTTTTCTCCATTTTTTTCTCCACTTTTTCTCCACTTTTTCTCCATTTTTTTCTCCACTTTTTCTCCACTTTTTCTCCTCTTATTCTCTTTTTCTCCACTTTTTCTCCTCTTATTCTCTACTTTTTCTCCACTTTTTCTCCACTTTTCCTCCACTTTTTCTCCACTTTTTCTCCATTTTTTTCTCCACTTTTTCTCCACTTTTTCTCCACTTTTTCTCCATTTTTTTCTCCACTTTTTCTCCACTTTTTCTCCACTTTTCCTCCACTTTTTCTCCACTTTTTCTCCACTTATTCTCCACTTTTTCTCCACTTATTCTCCACTTTTTCTCCATTTTTTTCTCCAATTTTTCTCCACTTTTTCTCCACTTTTTCTCCACTTTTTCTCCATTTTTTCTCCACTTTTTCTCCACTTATTCTCCACTTTTTCTCCACTTTTTCTCCATTTTTTTTCTCCACTTTTTCTCCACTTTTTTCTCCACTTTGTCTCCACTTTTTCTCCACTTTTTCTCCACTTTTTCTCCTCTTATTCTCCTCTTTTTTCTCCACTTTTTCTCCTCTTATTCTCCACTTTTTCTCCACTTTTTCTCCATTTTTTTCTCCACTTTTTCTCCACTTTTTCTCCATTTTTTTCTCCATTTTTTTCTCCACTTTTTCTCCACTTTTTCTCCACTTATTCTCCACTTATTCTCCACTTATTCTCCACTTTTTCTCCACTTTTTCTCCACTTTTTCTCCACTTTTTCTCCACTTTTTCTCCACTTATTCTCCACTTTTTCTCCACTTTTTCTCCGTTCTTTTTCTATGGTCGGTCTACCCATTAGCTCTGCCATGCATACTGTAGCTCTACACATACTGCACATGTTACTTTATGATTGACATCTCTTTCGTACCAGAGCTGTCTAAGTCTACTCTGACCCCATATTTGTCATTACTATATTGTCCTTGTACTGTATTATGACATTTGTATCATGTGTTTCATTTCTTGCTGTGTTGCAATTTTTTTGCTGCATCCCAATTGTACCTCTACATTGTTCGAGTTTATGTTATTGTTCTCTCACTCTTATGTGATACTGATTATTGTCATTTTTCATGATTACATGCAGATAAGTCCAATCTGACGAAGGCTCAGGCCGAAACGTCATTTGTAACTTGTTTTGGACAAAAACATATATGCTTATGAAAAAATTTTTTTTCTTAATACGGACCAATAAAGAGTGATTTTGCATTACTATCCGTTGTGACTTACTGACTTAGTCTGGGAGATTTAGAGTGCCGAGGTTACTCACTAATTTTATCTATTATTACCTCTGAGCACCTATATACCAGTGAGCAGAGCTTCCTCTACAGTAGTTCTCCTGATTAGGCATGCCCTTACCTCATGAGCAGGGCATTGCAGCTTTGGTAGCAACCATTACGACATGGACTCTGCTGCTGTGGACCCGAGAAGAGTGAGTGCAGATTCATTGCACCCACACTCCTCACATGAAGGGTCCACACTCCTAGAAAATGGGGGATACGTTCCCTGAGTGTCTCCCCCCCATATTCTAGACGGTCCAGAGTCATCGTGGGACCCCTTTATTTTTTTTCTTACAATAAATTGGTGAAAGAGGAAATATTTTGGGGACTGTTTTTTCAAATAAATTTCTTTTGTCGATTTTTTTGTTTTTGTTAGTACTGACAGTTTATGATGTTGGGTATCTAACAGACGCCATGACATCACAAACTGCTGGGCTTAATCTCAGGTGACTTTACAGCTAGTATCAACCCGATTTATTACCCCGTTTGCCACTGCACCAGGGCACGGGATGAGCTGGGGTGAAGCGCCAGGATTGGCGCATCTAGTGGATGCGCCACGTCTGGGGTGCCTGCGGCCTGCTATTTTTAGGCTGTGAAGGCCCAATAACTGTGGACCTTTCCACCCTGAGAATACCAGACCACAGCTGTCCGCTTTACCTTGGCTGGTGATCCAATTTGGGGGGGACCCTACTTTTATTGTGTAATTATTAATATTTATAAAATAATTATAAAAAAGAGCCTGAGGGGACCTCCACATTGGATCCCCAACCACGGTAAAGCTGCCAGCTGTGGTTTTCAGGCTACAGCCGTCTGCTTTACCCTAGCTGGCTATCAAAAATGGGGGGACCCAACGTCATTTTTTTTTTAACTATTTTTTAAATAGAAAAAATTAATGGGCTTCCCTGTATTTTGATTGCCAACCAAGGTAACGGCAGGCAGATGGGGGTGGCAACCCATAGCTGTCTGTTTTATCTGCGCTGAGAATCAAAAATACCGTGGAGCGCTACGTCATTTTTTTAAAGATTTATTTTTACACCACTGTGATGTCCAGCAATCAAAATACAGGGAAGCCCATTTTATTTTTAGTTATTTAAATAAATAATTAAAAAAAATATATATGGGCTCCCGCTGCATTTTTTCTATTGCTAGCTAAGGGTAATCCAAGCAGCTACTGGCTGCTAACCCCCACTGCTTGGTGTTACCTTCACTGGCAATGGAAAATCCAGGGAAGCATTTTTTATTTTTTTTGCCAAAAAACTACAAAAAAAAGGACGTGAGCTTCGCCATATTTTTGTATGCTAGCCAGGTACAGCAGGCAGCCACGGGCTGCCTCCAACCCCCAGTTGCCTATTTGTACCCGGCTGGGAACCAAAAATATAGGGAAGCCCGTTTTTTTTTAATTATTTCACTTATTTCATGAAATAATTAAAAAACAAATGACGTGGGCTTCGCCCCATTTTTGTGTCCAGCCGGGTACAACTAGGCAGCTGGGGATTGGAATCCGCAGCACAGGTTAGCCCGAGGTTTCTGAGCGCCTCTACTGCGGATTTCAGTCCGCAGCCGTCCCAGAAAATGGCGCTCTCATAGAAGCGCCATCATCTGGCGCTGTATCCAACTCTTCCAACAGCCCTGGAGCCGGGTGGCTTGTTGGGTAATCATGAGTTAATACTGGCTGTGTTTTACTAGCCAGTATTAAGCCAGAGATTCTTAATGTCAGGCACGTTTGACCCGGCCATTAAGAATCTCCAATAAAGGGTTAAAAAAAACACCACACAGAGAAAAAATACTTTAATAGAAATAAATACACAGACACATTAGAGACTCCATCTTTATTACCCCCTGTCAGCCCTCCACGATCCTGCTCTTCTGTCTTCTTTCTTTCTAGTGTAGTAGTAGTGACGATTGTAGTGAGGATGAGGTTCACCAGCCCATCATGGGCTGGGGCATCTCATCCTCACTACAATCCTCCCTAGTGTAGTAGTACTGACGATTGTAGTGAGGAAGGATGAGATTCACCAGCTCATCACTTGGGGCTGGGGAACCTCCATCCTCACTACAATCCTCAGTACAATCGGGAAGCAGCGTGCAGCCTTCACTCCGTGAGTGATCAGTGCTGGCTGTCATCGGTAACAGCGGTAACGCTGACAGACGCGTTACCATAGCAACGGTGCTCTCGGAGCCGCGGTTAGCGGTGACATCACCGCTAACTGCGTTGCTATGGCAACGGTGATCTCTGTTAATGACCGGCTGTGTCAGCCGGTCCCTAACGGAACGGGGAGTCGACCGTGTGCTAGAGCATGTCGCCGGTACACGGCGATACACATATGTGCACTGTGTACCGGAGAGATGCACTCGCAAGTCCTACATGACGTGTCATAGTCATGTGACCAGTCTGTAGCCAATGAGATAATAGCCACGTGACTGGTCACATGGCTATTTTGACGTCACGATAGGTCCTGCATCTCTGCTGGCAGTGCCGTCACCGGGAGGATTCAGCGATCATCGGATGGAATAGCGGCAGGAGACAGAGTGCAGAAGGGATCGCGAGGACCGGTAAGTGTTATGGCAATGTTTATTAACTGTTTGTGTACATTTATCATGCATTTTTATGTGTTTGTGATTGCCTCCCATTCTAGCCTATACGTTCGAGTTCGGTTCGTCGAACGTTCGACGAACCGAACTCGAACGGGACCCCTGTTCGGCGAGCCGGCCTTAGAGCCGAACCGGGACCGGTTCGCTCATCTCTACCCTTTAGTGCCACATGAAAGGCACCAAAGGGTGCAAAATTACAAAATGCAGGAGAGTGGGACATTATGTGTCTTTCTGCCATTATAATGACAGAAAAGACTGATATGAAGTGCACAAGCACAAGAAAATCACCAGCGCGCTCTACGCTGTGAAAAGCAGTAGAAAATGGCACTGGAGTGAACATGTGACCGCCTCATGTAGGATGAAGCTATGGATCCTGGGTAAATTTATGTATTTTCCCTCCTTCAGTTTTTTTAGCAGTACACAAAAAAAATGGAAGGCACACGGATGACAAACAGATGACATACGGACCGTCTACGGAACGGAAACGGATGCCACACGGATGCACCCGTGAAGAAAACCGGACTGTTTTTTGCAGACCACAAAAATGGATCGGTTGTGTGAATGTAGCCTTATTCTGATCTGCCATTTATAAACAGCAGGCAGAAATAAGTGAATAGCGCCCCCCAGCGTCAGAAAATCTCCGGGGTTTCAGGGCTAGCGGAGACCCTGGAGATCATGATTCAGGATGGTTTTTCCGGTCCCCGCTCACGTGATCACAGGTATACACCGTACACAGATGATCACATTACAGTAAATGACAGCGCCGGTAAAAAATTATTTATCTCCCATCTGGCATGAACAAACATGATAAATCTCCTACCCGGTCCCCTCCGGTCTCCCGGTGTCGCCAAAGTGCCCCCCGATGCCCTCCCAGAAATCCAAGATGGCCGCGCGCACAGCAGCGCGCCGGCCGCATTCACCCTACTCCTCTGATTTCTGTCGCATGTGCCATGTACCAAACTCCTCCCCAGGCCCTGCCAGGTCACCCCCTATAACCCCACCGGTGTTCCCCGGTGTCCCACGGTACCTGTGCAGCGTTGATCCCCCCACGGCCCTCTCCTTCACAATAGACGCTGCCGCATGCACAGAGCGGCTGTCAGCTCAGCTTCCTGTGTTCAGACACAGTGAGTGGTGGTTATGCATCTGTAAGCTAAATGGGCAGCACGGTGGCTAAGTGGTTAGCACTGCAGTCTTGCAGCGCTGAGGTCCTGGGTTCAATTCCCACCTATGGGCAACATCTGCCATGAGTTTGTATGTTCTCCCCGTGTTTGTGTGGGTTTCCTCCCACACTCCAAAAACATACAGCGCTATGGAATTAATAACGCTATATAAATGAATAAATTATTATTATTACTGCAATGCCCTGCTCATGAGGTAAGGAACATAATTGATCAGGAGAGCTATATACTACATTTCCAAATGGAGGGATTTGCTTTTATAGTTTCCCTGCTGAACGACTACCAAACATGAGAGTCCGTTATACGCCACAAGAAAACACATCTAAATAGCGAGCTCTGTTGTTAAGTATTCATTCAGCCGGATAACTGGACTTAAAGGGGTATTCCATCTCCAAGATCCTATCCCCAATATACAGTAGGTGGAATAGCAATAATATCAGCAAATACCAATATTTGGAAATGTAGAATAGTTCTCCTGATCAGGCATGCCCTTACCTCATGAGCAGGGCATTGCAGCTTTGGTAGCAACAATTACGACATGGACTCTGCTGCTGCGGAGCCAGGGAGAGTGGGTGCAGATTTATTGCACCCACACTCCTCGCATGAAGGGTCCGCACTCCTAGAAAATGGGGGATACGTTCCCTGAGTGTCTCCCCCCCATATTCTAGACGGTCCAGAGTCGTCGTGGGACCCCTTTATTTTTTTTCTTACAATAAATTGGTGAAAGAGGAAATGTTTTGGGGACTGTTTTTTTCAAATAAGTTTCTTTTGTCGATTTTTTTTTTTGTTAGTACTGACAGTTTATGATGTCGGGTATCTGATAGACGCCATGACATCACAAACTGCTGGGCTTGATCTCAGGTGACTTTACAGCTAGTATCAACCCGATTTATTACCCCGTTTGCCACTGCACCAGGGCACGGGATGAGCTGGGGTGACGCGCCAGGATTGGCGCATGTAGTGGATGCGCCACGTCTGGGGTGCCTTCGGCCTGCTATTTTTAGACTGTGAAGGCCCAATAACTATGGACCTTCCCACCCTGAGAATACCAGACCACAGCTGTCCGCTTTACCTTGGCTGGTAATCCAATTTGGGGGGACCCTACTTTTTTTGTGTAATTATTAATATTTATAAAATAATTATAAAAAAAGAGCCTGGGGTGACCTCCACATTGGATCCCCAACCACGGTAAAGCTGCCAGCTGTGGTTTTCAGGCTACAGCCGTCTGCTTTACCCTAGCTGGCTATCAAAAATGGGGGGACCCAACGTCATTTTTTTTTTAACTATTTTTTAAATAGAAAAAATTAATGGGCTTCCCTGTATTTTGATTGCCAACCAAGGTAACGGCAGGCAGATGGGGGTAGCAACCCATAGCTGTCTGCTTTATCTGCGCTGAGAATCAAAAATACAGCGGAGCGCTACGTCATTTTTTTAAAGATTTATTTTTACAGCACTGTGATGTCCAGCAATCAAAATACAGGGAAGCCCATTTTGTTTTTAGTTATTTAAATAAATAATTAAAAAAATATATATGGGCTCCCGCTGCATTTTTTGTATTGCTAGCTAAGGGTAATCCAAGCAGCTACTGACTGCTAACCCCACTGCTTGGTGTTACCTTCACTGGCAATGGAAAATCCAGGGAAGCATTTTTTATTTTTTTTGCCAAAAAACTACAAAAAAAGGACGTGAGCTTTGCCATATTTTTGTATGCTAGCCAGGTATAGCAGGCAGGTGCTGGAAGAGTTGGATACAGCGCCAGAAGATGGCGCCTCTATGAAAGTGCCATTTTCTGAGGTGACTGCAGACTGCAATTCGCAACAGTGGGGCCCAGAAAGCTCAGCCCAACCTGTGCTGCGGATTCCAATCCCCAGCTGCCTAGTTGTACCTGGCTGGACACTAAAATGGGGCGAAGCCTACGTCATTTGTTTTCTAATTATTTCATGAAATTCATGAAATAATAAAAAAGGGCTTCCCCTTATTTTTGGTTCCCAGCCGGGTACAAATAGGCAACTGGGGGTTGGGGGCAGCCGTACCTGCCTGCTGTACCTGGCTAGCATACAAAAATATGGCGAAGCCCACATAATTTTTTCAGGGGGCAAAAAACTTCTGCATACAGTCCTGGATGGAGTATGCTGAGCCTTGTAGTTCTGCAGCTGCTGTCTGTCTGTATGGAGAAGAGCAGACAGCAGCTGCAGAACTACAAGGCTCAGCTTACTCCATCCAGGACTGTATGCAGAAGTTTTTTGCCCACCAAAAAAATGACGTGGGCTTCGCCATATTTTTGTATGCTAGCCAGGTACAGCAGGCAGCCACGGGTTGCCTCCAACCCCCAGTTGCCTATTTGTACCCGGCTGGGAACCAAAAATATAGGAAAGCCCGTTTTTTTTAATTATTTCACTTATTTCATGAAATAATTAAAAAACAAATGACGTGGGCTTCGCCCCATTTTTGTGTCCAGCCGGGTACAACTAGGCAGCTGGGGATTGGAATCCGCAGCACAGGTTAGCCCGAGGTTTCTGGGCGCCTCTGCTGCGAATTTCAGTCCGCAGCCGTCCCAGAAAATGGCGCTCTCATAGAAGCGCCATCATCTGGCGCTGTATCCAACTCTTCCAACAGCCCTGGAGCCGGGTGGCTTGTTGGGTAATCATGAGTTAATACTGGCTTTGTTTTACTAGCCAGTATTAAGCCAGAGATTCTTAATGTCAGGCACGTTTGACCCGGCCATTAAGAATCTCCAATAAAGGGTTAAAAAAAACACCACACAGAGAAAAAATACTTTAATAGAAATAAATACACAGACACATTAGAGACTCCATCTTTATTACCCCCCTGTCAGCCCTCCACGATCTATGGTCTTCTGTCTTTCTCGTTCAACAAATGCAGCTCTGCTACATCACTGCTGCATGGGGGAAGACGCTGCTTCCCGTGCAGCCTTTCACTCCGTGAAGGCTGCACGGGAAACAGCGTGCAGCCTTCACTCCGTGAGAGATCAGTGCTGCTAGCGGTAACAGCCTTAACGCTGACAGACGCGTTACCATAGCAACAGGGCTCTGATCATGTGATTCCCGGAGCCGCGGTTAGCGGTGACGTCACCGCTAACTGCGTTGCTATGGCAACGGTGATCTCCGTTAATGACCGGCTGTGTCAGCCGGTCCCTAACGGAACGAGGAGTCGACTGTGTGCTAGAGCATGTCGCCGGTACACGGCGATACACAAATGTGCACCGTGTACCGGAGAGTGCAATGACAGGTCCTACATGACGCATGACGCGTCATAGTCATGTGACCAGTATGTAGCCAATGAGATAATAGCCACGTGACTGGTCACATGGCTATTTTGACGTCATGATAGGTCCTGCTTCTCTGCTGGCAGTGCTGTCACCGGGAGGATTCAGCGATCATCGGATGGAATAGCGGCAGGAGACAGAGTGCAGGAGGGATTGTGGGGACCGGCAAGTGTTATGGCAATGTTTATTAACTGTATGTGTACATTTATAATGCGTTTTTATGTGTTTGTGATTGCCTCCCATTATATCCTATTGGTTCGAGTTCGGTTCGTCGAACGTTCGCCGAACTGAACTCGAACGAGACCTCCGTTCGACGAACTGAACTCGAGCCGAACCACGGCCGGTTCGCTCATCTCTAGTGCCAAGCATTGAAAAGCTGCAGACTAGGCGCTCAGGAGACATGAGCAGCAGGGAATGATGAGAGGTGAGGGTTTTTTTTGTAAATTAATGAGTACAATGAGGTCCCCATTATACTACATAGAAGTCAATGTGATGCACATTGTACTATATGGAAGATTATGTGGGACCAATTATAACATATGGAAGGCAATTTGGGGCACAATATACTATATGGAAGGCAATGTGGGACATTATATTATAAAGATGTCTATATATGGAGGTCTGAATTGTAAAATACTGCTGAATATTTTGGTGCTAAAGAAATAAAGATTATTATTATTATTATTATTATTATTATTATTAATAATAATTTGGAGCACATTATACTATATGGAAGGCAATGTAAGGCTATTATACTGTACAGAAGGTGATGGGGGGCCCAATATACTATATTCAAGAATGTGGAGCCCATTATGACATATGGAAGGCAATGTGTGGGCCATTATACTACATAGAAGGCAATATGGGGTCCATTATACTATATGGAAGAATGCGGAGCCCATTATTACATATGGATAGCAATGTGGGGGCTGTTAGGCCGGCGTCACACGGTACGATATATCGGGCGATATGTCGTCGGGGTCACGGATTCCGTGACGCACATCTGGCATCGTTTGACATATCGTAGCATGTGACAGCTACGAACGACTGTGAACGAGCAAAAATACTCACCTTATCATTGCTCGTTGACATGTCGTTCATTTTCATAAAGCCGTTCCTCCTTCTGTTTGTCGGTAGTTTGTCGTTCCCATGGCAGCACACATCGCTCCGTGTGACACCCCGGGAACAACGAACACAGCTTACCTGCGGCCGCCGACAATGCAGAAGGAAGGAGGTGGGTGGGATGATATCTCCGCCCCTCCGCTTTTATTGGGCGGCCGCTGTGTGACGTCACTGTGACGCCGAACGTCCCTCCCCCTTCAGGAAAAGGATGTTCGCCGCCCACAGCGAGGTCGTTCGGGGGGTAAGTACATGTGACAGGGGGTTACCGACTTTGTGCGCCACAGGCAACAAATTGCCCGTGGCGCACAAACGAAGGGGACGGGTGCGATCGCTCATGCGATCGCACGATATATCATCCCGTGTGACGCCGCCCTTATACTGCATGGAAGGCAATATACGATCCATTATGCTATATGAAGGAGTAAGTGGGACCCATTATACTACATGGAAGGCAATGTGAAGCCTATTATACTAAATGTAGAGCAATATGGGGGCATTATTCTATATGGAAGACAATGTTGGGGCACATTATACTATATGGAGGACTATGTGTTGCCCATTATATTCTTTGGAGGAGTATGTGGGGCCTAATCTATAATATATGTAAAGGTATGGGGGGCATCATACTATATAGAAAGCTATTTGGAGCCTATTATACTGTATGAAAGGCAATGTGGGGCCCATTATAGTGTTTGAAAAGCTAACGGGGTCCACAGTACATAGTGTAGAGGGTTGTGTTGGGGACATCATACTGTGTGGAGAGGTATGTAGGCCCATTATACTGTATGGGAGCTGTGTGGGGGTCACAGTTGGGGAATCATACTGTGTTGTGGTCACCATACTTTGCTGAGGGAGTTGAGGGGGTACAGTAGGGTCATCATACTGTGCATGTGGACGGTACTGCGAGGAATTTACTGTGGGGTATCACACTGTGTTGGGAAGGGAAATTCTGTTAGCATCATATTTTATGGGTGCACAGAAATGAGGAATCTATAAGCTTTAATAGGAGGGAAATTACTTTGTAAGGGCTATAAAGTTGTGAGGTATGCTCTTCTGAGACTCCACCTATTACTAATTATTGGAACGAGGGCCCAGTTAGAACTTCTGCTCTGGGGCCTCATGATTTCTATGTAAAAAATTAAAGTTGACATTCCACATTCTTTGAGGGACAAGGAAGCATTTTCAATGAAGCTATTTTTTTCTATATATTTTAATCCCTTATTTTTTCCCTTTTTTGTATTCATATAATAAAAAAAAGAAAATCTTGGCATGTTTTTTAAAGTGTATAGTTAGAATCGTTCTGGACGTGGTAATACCAAAAAATATGTTGTTTTTTGTTTAGTTTTGTTTTTTTTTTTTATAAAACAGCATTTTTGCTTTAATAATGCCCCCTGTCCTGGCCCCCATCTTGTAATAATTTCCACCATCCTATAATAATGTCCCCAATCCTGGCTTCGATCCTGTAATAATGTCCCCCATCCAGTAATAATATCCTCCTGTCCTGAACCTCCCTGTGTGATAATGTCTGATAATGTCTGGCCTCCTGTAATAATGACCTCCTGTCCTTAACTTCACTCTGTAATAATGTCCCCCATCCTGTAATAATGTCCTCCTGTCCTAAACCTCCCTGTGTGAATAATGTCCTCCTGTCCTTAACCTCACTGTGTGATCATGTCCTCCATCCTGTAATAATATCCTCCTGTCCTGAACCTCCCTGTGTGTTAATGTCTGATAATGTCCGTCATCCTGTAATAATGACCTCCTGTCCTTAACTTCACTGTGTGATAATGTCCCCCATCCTGTAATAATGTCCCCCTGTCCTGATAATCACTGTGTGATAATATCCCCCATCCTGGCCCCCCTCCTGCAATAATGTCCCCACTCTGTAATAATGTCCCCCATTTTGGACCCTCTCCTATAATAATGTTTCCCCGCCCCCAGTCCTGGCCTCAATCTTTTAATAATGTCCCCATCTGATATTAATATCCTCTTCCTGACTTACATCTTCTAATAATGCTCCCCATCATATAATAATGTCCCCCATCCTGGCCCCAATCCTGCAACAATATCCCCTATCCTGTAATAGTGTTCCCCTGTCTTGAACTCCACCCTAAAATAATGTTCTCCATCCTAGCCCCCCCTTTTGCAGTAATGTTCCCACCCTTTAAAAATGACCCCTGCCCTGGCACCCAACTTGTAATAAAGTCCCCTGTCCTGGCTCTCATCTTTTAATAATGTCCCCATCTGATATGTATGTCCCTTATCCTAGTTTCCATCCTGTAGTAATGCTCCCCATCATACAATAATGTCCCCCATCTTGACCCCCAAACCTGTAATAATATCCCCATCCTATAATAATGTCCTTCTGTCCTGCCCCCATCCAATAATAATATCCCCACCATCCTTGTCCCACCCTGTAATGTCATCCTGTAATGTAATTGAGTTTGTAGTCGGTCAGAAATTACAAGTTTTCTAATGGAAACTCATGCAGGAATTTTTCTTTTTTTGGAAAGTTTTTGAGTCCTCCATTTCCTGAAGTGTTTTGAAAGAGCTGTTTCCTGAAGAGTTCCTCGTAGTCTTTTGATTGGACAATGTTTGCTTTATGTTGCGGACGCCACCAGAAGCTACTTCAAAGAAGTGACATGCACTTTCTTTTTTTCCCCAAAGTTGTTTATTAATACCTGAAAAACACAAAAAAAATTTAAAAAACAACATATGAACAACAAATGGAATTAACAATAGAATGAATGGAAAGAGTCTTTCAACCTTTTCTGAGGGATTATTTATTACCTACATTTTTTTTAAGGATATGAGCAAGAAAATACCCCTCCAAAACCTAAGACCTTGATTTATCATTTGCAAATTTTTGCAAATTTTTAAGTCTCTTATCTTTTGTTTTGTGGTATTCATTAATATTTTTGGTACCAAATTCATCAAAATGGGTCACACGGTTCCAAAATTTTGTGCAAAGTAAAAGAATTGGTCTTTATTTCGGTCTTTAGTCTTTCAGTGTCCAAAGTCATACGTTTTGCAAAGTGGTGCAAAAATTCTGCCCAAAATTACTGGCTCTAGAAAAGACTGTAGGATATTTGCGACACATTTTGTGACTTTAAAGCTGTGAGTTTTTGATGCTTTTTTGGTGCAGATGTTCATATAAATCTGCATGCCTATCCTTTTACCAGAAAAGTCAATGAAAATTATGAAGTGCTGTGCACACTTCACTTATTTTCTCCTTACAGACTTGGTGCAGAAAACAATCTGCATCATGTCAATTGTTGGGGCGTTTCTGCCTGTATCTTCAGTAAGAAAAACGCATGGCACAAAATCGCACCAAAAATGCATGCAGTTTTTTTGTGACTTTTTCTGCTAGACGGTGAAGATTTGATGCAGGAAATGTCTGCACCAAATCTCCAACGTGCACACATAGCCTTAAAATGATCTGGATACCCCAAACCTTGCACACAATGACGAATCTTAAAAAGGAAAAAAAATCAAAAATAGACTTAAAAAAGGTGCAAATTAAAACAAGAATTGGATGCAAATAAAAAAGGCAAAAGTAGAAAAAAAACAATTGGGCATTAATTTTGCGCATATCCAGGTGTCTACTTAAAAAATAATCAGAGGAGAAAAAAATCCTTTTTTCCCACCCCTTCCCTCCCCCCTACTTCCTTTTTTAAGTAATGTGTGTGACATTTGTAATGGACCGTGAACAAGGGTTGTTCCTGAAATGCGTCTTTTTTTCCTTTTAAACATTTTATATATGGAATAAATAAATTCATAATTTTTTATGGATGTGCTGCTGAACCTTTGAATCTTTCCAGGTGTCTACTTAACAGTGGAAACCTCCGAGCCACCGCACTGACCACAATATGTTATTCTTTTGCCACCAAATATAGTAAAAGACTCAAATCATCAATGTAAACTGAGCTATATATATAGACTACAATATAATTTGTATATTCTTCTCCTTGTGTCATTCTACATTTTTCACTTATGTATTGTGATGGTGATTGAAACATTTTTCTTTCTCTAATTTTTCTGATTCCATCTTGACAACAAAGACAATTTTCCTTTCTGCTCTCGTCAATGGTTTTGATAGCCGAATCCCATACTGACATCTTATTCAGAGATCAAGGAAGCAATTATCTCTCAAAAAACAGCAAGTCCTCAAAATGATCCAGACAGTGACACCCTCAGGTCAGCGCAACGCTCTGTTGTCTTCAAGGGATATTTCAGAACACCGTAGGCTATTTACTTTAAAGCTTCGCTTCCTCGGTCAGGCAGTAAATAGAATTTTATTGAGTTTTCTCATCACATTTAAGAAGTGAACTCTGAGGTTTAAAGCGGCAAGCTCCGTATTGTCTTCATCCAAAGAGAGAATGCACCTTTTTGGCTTCTTTGCCTTTTTAAAATATACAAATCATTGTGTTTGGTGACATCTGTCAATTTAATATACACGAGCATAGGACCGAAGGACCGGGTTTCACAGACACCAGCAACTAACAATTTTCTTCTTGCTATTTCCCTGGAGAAAATCACAGGATATTTTTTATATGATAGATTTTTTTTATTGTTTTGAACATAATATTTTAACCTTTCGTAGAGCGCGAAGAATGTGTTGGTGCACATTTTTCAATCTTCAGACATAGCTGTCCTATCACAGATAATTGTACCCATATTTACTAAGGCCAGTTTCACTAATCCAATGTTACAGTGTTGCAGCATAATGGATGACCCATAGGGTCCAGCCCAGGTCCATCTTTCATGGCCCTAATTCAACATTGCGGTTTTTACACAGACAATGAAGGTCAGCGAAGGAGGCATTGTTTGAGCATCTTTACCTGAACAACACAGTTAAAAAATCTTTGAGGGTTTCCAAAAGATATGTTATCCTGGAGAACATCACTAAAATCACGTCATACTAACCCAGCATCAACATGAGTTTATGAGGGATTGGTCCTGAATCCTGTCAGAGTAATCTAATAAGTTTCTACAAGGAAGTAAGATACAGACTAGACCAGGCCAAAGATGTTGTCTACATGGACTTCTCAAAGGCACTACAGCACCACATAAATAATTTATACATAAAGAAACTAGAAGAAAATGTGTAAAAAGGTTAATAACTGGCTCTACAACTGGAAACAAGGGTGGAAATTAAGGTAACATACTGATTGAGTGATAGTTAACAGAAGTGGACAATAGGAGTCAGTATTGGGCCCTCTTCTATTTCATTTATTTATTAACTTGTTAAAAAAGATCTTGAAGTTATATGATCAGTTTCTCCCAAAAACAAATGGAGAAATGGAAACAACGCAGTGCTAATCTAAGTGCATATTGTTAAGAAATCGACAAAGAAGTGGTGAATGATTGCACTCACCAGACTGTTGGTGCAAATGAGCACATTGGATCACTGTCAATTGCAGTAGTAGGATCCTGAAAGGGTGTGCTGCTGACACAGGACACTGTGGTTAAAATCCTCCCCAAGGAGCTTCCACTAGAAAATGAGCAAGGTATAAAAAGTGTGACATTCCCATGAATCATCCATTAATCCTTTTGAGATGAGATTATTTTTAAAAATTATTTTATTGTAACCTACTAGGAAATTAAGGTAATACACACTGATTGGGTCACAGTTACAGTAGTGGACTATAGGGATCAGTATTGGGCCCTCTTATATTTCCTATATTTATTAACCTGTTAAAGAGGTCTCTTAAAGGGTAAAACAAATTATTAGTTTTTTATCTTATTTTATTATTGCTGCTCACCTCAGTATTCTGATTTTGTTTTGTTAAGGGTTTCTTGATAGTTTCTTTGTTTTTTAGTCAGTTAACTATAGGGTACCATAGGGATCAGTATTGGGCCCTTTTCATTTTCATATATTAACTCATTAAAAAATAAACTAAAAAAATGATCAGTTTATCTTATTGTGCTGCTCAGCTCACCTAAGTAATCTGATTTTGTTGTTTATTTGTTTTCTTAAATGTGCCACATGGCTTCAGGGATATGGGCCTTTTTAAGTATCTTAATCAATTCACAATATTCTGAGAACCATACATTTAACAAGTAAAAATTGTTTTAGTTATTTTTATTTCCTAAATCAATAGTACACATGAAAATAAGAAACTTTGTAATACATCTTATTAGATAAATGCACTTCTTTTTACTCCTGAACTGATCATTCATTTTCAAAATTCTCAATTCAAGGGTAAAATCTGTCTACAGATTTTCCCATTAGATAGGATATGACATTTAGTGCTCATAAGGTTCTATGGAGAACTGTAACTGTCCGTTTAAGGAAAACTTGCTGCAGCATTTCTGTGGCTACCTCGAGCTCTATAGAATTTAAAAAACACCAACTGCCATCTCCTACCAATAATGTAAATCTGAATTCACGAAATACAGATTTTATCCATGAATTGAGAGTGAAAAATCAATACAGGAAGATGAAGAAGCAGATTTCTGTGATAAGATATATTACAAAAAGTTGTGAATTATTTTTCACTTCCAGGACCTGTGGTCAGGTCATACCCATGTGACCAGAAGGGGCGGGGCCTCAGCCAACAATGCTAATATCATGAAGCAACATTTTCCTATTGGCTGAGGCCCTGCTCCTTCTGGTCACATGGGTATGACCTGACCACAGGTCCTGGAAGTGAAAAGTTTAATTAATTGTATAATACTTATGCTAATTCTAATAGGGGGAGGGGATAAGTATGCATACCCCCAGATATTATCTGATCCTCAGCTGCTGTCACTCATGAAGATGCCGATTTTATTAACTTTACTTTCTTGGATTTCAAAACCTAAACATCTGAGCTGACCACTAAACGTATATAGAGAATCAGCCTGATGCAAGTATAGCACTGGCTTTAGGTTGTATACAAAAATCCTGGTGATTGGTTCCCTTTAAACACTGCTCATTATTGAATATAACTGGCATGCTATTTTTTTTTATCATGTCAATACAATAATGACAAAACAAAATGTATCTCTTTTTTATGCTTTGCTACATTTTCTTAAAGAGAAAAAAAAAATAAAAATTAGCACCAATTTTTACACTCAAGCTATAGTTTATATTGGTACAATTTGGGGTACATTAGAGTGATCACTTATTTTATAATTGTTTATTTATTCTTATTTTTTAAACATATCTACATATCATATCGGAAGCATTTCTTATCAAATAATATTTGGTAAGGGTTTTATAAAAAAAAAAAATTGTAAAAATTTTGTACATTTTTTTAAAAAAAATTTTAAAAAGGATTTTGTAAAAAAAATACATAAAAAGTTTAGAAATGCAGATATATAAGTGTGCATTCATTTTTTACATACTTGTTTTGTTAGTCTAATCTGACAACCATATATTCTGCACTTAAACTCCAGCCTGTTGCCAAATTTTACATTCCAACAACAATAGACTAGCTAGTGTAAAAGATAAAAACACCACTGGCATCAGCCATCCAAGCCATAATATTACCAAACACTGGCCAATATTGGCCTCTCTTGCCTCTGGTAATTGTGCAGTGCATTATAGAGGATATGGCATATCACTCGTCTAAGTCCCAAGCAAATCGATGTTACCTCTGACAGTGAAACCGTCAGTTTGAGTCAGGGTTATACACAGAATGGTCCACTTGATCATAAATGACTAAAAGGGATCATTTTTGGACAATTTTTAATTTTAAAAACATGAAAAGTCTGCTAGCATGCTGTGGTATTAAATAGGAACTTAGGTGTACTGTTGGCTAACAAAATCATCGCTGTGTTGTTCCATATACCCATATGTCATTTTTTATATCCATATTACATCCATTTTGTAAATCAACAATTTAAAATTTAATAAAAAACTGAATACAGTTTTCTATATTAATAATAGTCATGGATCTGTAAAGAATGGATACCATACAGATGGTGTCCTTATGGCATTTATTTACTAAGAACCCGACTGAGTCTGATTTGAAATTTGGATAAGAGTGTCACGAGTGTGTCTTGACCTGATGTGATCTGGGGGGAGGTCTCAGATCAGAAGGTTACAGCGTATTGTTCATCACAGATCCGCTTTAGTGCCCGATCTTTGTTTACTCTCTTTGTTGGAGTGCATTTAATTCTACCCTGTACTGAAGGGGTTAAGGTTCATTTCTATCCTGCAATGATCTAACAGGTAGTTGTAACCTCAGCTGAAGCCACTCCCTTCTGCTATAAGTATCTGCTTCTCACTCCTCTCTATGCCGGCTATAGCTCATACCTATGCTGTTTGTATTAAAGGAGCCAGTCTCTGCATATCTGTGTTATTGATTTTGTTGCAGCTGAAAAGTTCCAGCTGAAGAAACCAAGGAGTGCTTTTTGTTGTGTCTTTCCCCACCCCTTTGTCTTACCTTCCTCCTGTTGTCTTATTGGAGTGGTGAGACTAGCACCTCGTTGGCCTTCACTAGTCAGGGTGAGTTCAGGACCAACGAGGGCCTAGGCACATTACAGCGCACAGGGGAAGGACCCATCTAGGGATGTTAGGAAGTGCAGGGATCAGCCTCAAGTGAATGATAGAAGGTGACCCCGCTGCCCTCTCCTTAGCACCAGGGCCTTCAATTCATGCTACCTTGGTGTTCGCTGATGTGTTGCGCAACTTGCCATGAGTCCTCTCGTACAGGACAGGAGATGTGAAGCCAAATCGTGACCCTGAATAGTGCATGCTCAGATCTTTATTTTACTTGTGGACCATCGGCCCATGTGTAAATATTATTATTTCAACTATCCAATTGAGTTGCTTTGGTCCGTGCGTTGTCTAGATGCTATCAATTTCACATATGGATAGTGCTCAGACATCAAATATGCTCATGTTGCGGGCAGGGGAAAGACCACAGCAAGGGGGCTGCTCGGGACGCTCGGATCCGGGATCGTGGCTGTGGCTCGAGTGGCAGCCAGACCCGGGCGCGTGCAGCCGTCCGCTGCCCACAAGTGAAGAAGGGAGTTATTTACAGAGGAGAGTTTGTCACTGACGCCACCAGTGGGTTGTGGTGATTGTTGGTGACACCGCCGCTGCCTTGGTATGGGGCACCCGGGGCTGATGGAGCGGGGCAGCAGGATGGTATCCCCTCCACGGGTAGGGGAGGTGTTGTCCCGAGGCCTGGGTGTAGGTGGGGTGCTGGGACGCAGTCTGCAGGGCTGGACTGGATGGTACCGGTGTACTCACTGTTTGAATAAAGTCACACAGAGTCCAGATAGTAAACCAAGTGCCGGATACCGGTAGCCTCCGGAGAGGTGTGCTCATGTGCTCGGGTCCCGCACACCAGTAGACAGGACAGGGGCCCTTCCTCCTGCACTTCTGTGTTGTTGTCTTGTGTGTTGACTAGTCCGCATGAAACGGGGAAAGTCCACTCCCAGTGACTTTTCTGTGGGAGCTGTGGCCCACGAGATCTGACCCTTGGGATTTTTACAGGCACTTGCATACACCCTATCCCCCGCATTGGGCTTCCATCTCGCTCTATCTGGGCTGCTAGTGCGACAAGACTTGGAATCTTGTCCCCTGCTGGCTAATTGGCAAGGTGCTTGCAGCTGTCCTTGCCCTAGGGTCCAGGTACCCTAATTGTGCACGGCCTCCGGACCGGATTTCCGCTGTTGGCATCGACGGGCTACAACCCTGCCCCGGTCCACTTAAGGTCTCCCACGACCGGATCTACGTCGCCCGTGGCCCTGCTCTGCCGTCTGCCACCTAGTCAGCTCAGGTAGTCCAGTAGTCTGGGAGCTACAACCCCCGACTACCACTTCAGTTTTTGCTCCTCTTACTTCCTTATTCCAAGCTTATGTGACTTGTTCCCTCCCCTTGACACCTCAGGACCCCTAGGTGGGCGTCACCATCTGCCTAACCCTGCCCACTAGTGTGTCCCTATTCTCCTGGGGGGGGTGACTAGGCTTTTGTGGCTCTTATTTGTACCTGTGTGTGGTTGTGTTGGAAGGCCAAGGAGGAGGAAATCCTGCACCAAGTAGGGGGCTGCAGTCATTTGTGACACCCTGATTTTGTCAGGGCGTCACACTCATATGAATGAGCCTTAAGATCATGAAGCCAAACGTGCAGCCACTCATACTACTAGTAAAATTAGGAGGAGGGGGGGTACAAGACTACATCATGACCTTCTTGACTTCCACTTCAGAATCTTTGAGAACATGACTAATTTTTTTTCTTGCCATATCATTGTGATTACAGTACTACCCCAAAATAAATTGTGACTCTTGTATACAGAATTAGTTTGTTATTTTGTACAGTATAATGGAGATCTGTTCTCTTTTGCATACCTGTTTAGGTATAATAGTTTACAAAAACACCATTAAATGGTTTTTATGAACTTTCATCAGGAGCACACCGCTCCCCTCTCCAGAAGATGGACAGTTCAGACTATCTGCACAGTAAATTAGCCACCTCTGAGACTGCAGAAGTGGTCGGTAGTGTCATGGACAATTTGGGCAACAGAAGGTGGACCTTTAAGATGACCCTCAAACTAGGGACCCTAAGCTGTCCCTTATCCCAGAGGTAAGCTTGATGGTAGCCAGGTCTGGGCCGCCAGCATGTCCCTAACTCCTCAAAAAAAAAAAAGAAGAAGAAGATAAGATGGCACTTCTGTGAAAAAGAATGGGTGCTCTGGAAGGGTCCAACCCCGTACAGATAAAAATAATTTAAGCCAGGCACTCCAATGTTTGAATTGAAAGGAAAAATTGTTTATTTTGTGGTTCACATTAAACAGTTCAGTTAAGTAACGTTTCGGTCCTCAAGCTGACCTTCATCAGGTCAACTAGTAAATACAAAGACACATACAAGTATATAGAGAATTAAAAGAAGACAATTCTCCTCTTTAAGCCCTGATCTTACACTTCCTCTCTCCAGACCCCAGGAGATGGCCAGTATTGGAGAAGCAAAACACAGCCGATGCCAGTGACAGGCTGTCCAACTAAGAGATCTCAAGCTGCTCGTCAGACTTTACGGTGTGAACAGAGTCTGACGCCGCCATGACACCCAGAGAGTGCAAAGCTGAACACTGCATGACAGGTAGCCAAGGCAGACAATGCAAGTAAAAATCTCTCACAAGTCATAATGATGCTGGATTTTAAAAGCACGTTGCAATTTTAACCATTTAACACCTTGAGAAAATACACTGAAGATCCGATTACCCTCCTCTTTGTGCACGGGTGTCTGGGTGTGGATAACATACTAAGTGGGGGAGGCATTTTATTAGCTTTTTTAATAGGAGCCTCAATGAATCTGAAAGGAGTTTTCTTGATCATTGTTGTACGTCTGCATTATTCATAAAAGCTGAGGACCCATGCAGCAATATAATGAGGACAACACTCCGCACATCACAGGCATATTAGGACTTACTAAAGAGCTTTCTAATCATAAAGCAGCAGGATGGCTGTTCTGTCCCCACCCTGAGCTCCTGGGTGACATCAAATAACCTCATACACTTCTCAGCCAAAACACTTTTGAGGACAATCCATGCACATTTTAAGTCTTCTGCACGGCATTTACATAGCAAAACATGCGGCAATCGAGAACGTGCTAAATTAATGGAATTAATTACAAGCTGGGGCCAAGATAAAAGGTGAATATGGCACCAGACAAGCTGTTATGTGGTCCCACACAAGCTGTTATGTGGACCCACCCAGTTGAAAAAAAGATTATTTACTCTTGTGGAACACTAACTACAAATATTTGTGAAATGTATTTGTAAATATTAATAAGGCATCAATCAAGTGGTGGTAAAATACACCTATGCAGACTATAGTATAGGAGCAGTTTTCCCCTTAGAGCATACAGCGAATAGGGCATTTATTATAAATCCTTCATCATCAAAGGTATCATTACCAGATCTGCGGAACAAGGCAGGTGGCGGAGGGCTGATTATTCTGTGTGTGCTGCCCTCTTCTGCCCACTGCAGAGCTTTGATGCTTCATACAATGTAAACTTTGGCTATATAGTTTGATTACAAAAAAGACACAAGTCCATCAAGTTCAAAGAAGGAATGGAAGGGGTAGTGGAAAAGAATTACATTGTCGAAAAAATTGGATTCACTTTTAACCCCTTCACCACCCATCGATTTTCTATTTTTCGGTTTTTTTTCTCCTTTTCTTCCAAGAGCCATAACAGTTTTATTTTTCTGTCAATATGGCGAGAGAAGGGCTTATTTTTTGCAAGATGAGTTGTACTTTTGAATTAAAGCATTTATTCTGTGTCATATGGTACTGGAAAGCGGGGGAAAAAATCAAAGTGCTGTGAAACTGCAAAAAATGTGCAATTCCACCCTTATTTTGGTGGGGTTTATTGACCATTTTCATTACATGGTAAAACTGACCTGGCATTATGATTCCCCAGGTCAGCACGAGTTCGTAGATACCAAACATGTATAGTTTTTTTTTATAAGTTGTAAAAATGTTGAGGGGGGGATCTTTGTAAAAAAAAAAAAATAGCACTTTTGTCTCCATTTTCCGAAACCCTTAGCATTCTCATTTTTTAGGATCTGAGGCTCAGTGATGGCTTATTTTTTGTGTTCTGAGCTGACATTTTTAATTGTACCATTTTTGCATAGATGCGATGTTTTGATCGCCTCTTATTACATTTTATTGCAACGTTGCATAGACCAAAAAAATGTAATTCTGCCTTTTTGATTTTTTTTCTCGTTACGCCATGTACCGATCAGATTATTCGATTTTAGCTTTTGATAAATCAGGAATTTCTGAATGCGGCGATACTAAAAGTGTATTTTTTGTAATTGTTTTAGCTTCAATTGGGCAAAAGGGGGTAATTTTGTTTTTTTTTAATTTTTTCATCATTTTTTTTTTTTACTTTTTATTGTTTTTACTTGAAGCTGTAATCCTCTGATCACTTGTGCAGTACAGAGCAATAGCATGAGCATCATTATGAGCATCAGCATCACTATAAGTATCAGCATTAGCATCACTATGAGCATCAGCATCACTATAAGTATCAGCATTAGCATCATTATGAGCATCAGCATCACTATGAGTATCAGCATCACTATGAGCATCGGCATCAGCATCACTATGAGCATCTGCATTAGCATCATTATGAGCATCAGCATCACTATAAGCATCAGCTTCACTATGAGCATCAGCATCACTATGAGCATCAGCATCACTATGAGCATCAGTATCAGCATCACTATGAGCATCAGCAACACTATGAGCATCAGCATCACTATGAGCATCTGCATTTGCATCATTATGAGCAATAGCATCGCTATAAGCATCAGCATCACTATGCGCATCAGCATCACTATAAGCATCAGCATTAGCATCACTATGAGCATCAGCATCACTATGAGCATCTGTGACTCCCTGGACTAGCCAGGTAGTCACAGGTAGGCCCTTGCATAACACCAGTCCCACACTAGGTAACACCCGCCAAATACATAAAACCCTAGCACCTCCCTCAGTGCTTAATGGACACACCAGGGGGGTGGAGCCAGGTGGTTGGCACGCCCACCAAGGAGTTCAGAGGGCCTGAGGCAGGAAGAAAAGTCAGTCAAGTAAAGTCAGTCAAGTTCAGCAGTCAAGTTGAGGAGTCAAGTGTTGAGGAGGGAAGGAGAGCGCAGCAAGCCTGTGGTCACAGGTCTGCAGTGGGAACTGACAGGTGCCAGGGTCGTAGCCCTGGTACCTCGGCTAGGAGGCATACGGTGGCCTAGCCTGCAGGAGCCGGGAAGACGGCCAGGTGGAACCGTAAGGGACCGGGATAGGGTAGTGGCCCGCCGGTACCGAACCGGGGAACCGACTGGAAACCGGAGCACACAGGGGGATACTCAGACCCTGAAACGAGGTCCGGAAGCCACTGGACTGAGTTAATTTACTGATTGAGGTCTGTACTATAGGTCCTTTCCCACTCAAGTCCCGACTGAAAACAACAGCCCACCGAGGGGGATAGAAAGCCCCCGCACAGGCAGAGGATCCCAAGGGCCAGTGTGTGCGGGAAAACGGGCTTCCCCGACAGACATACCGCCGGGGAGTGGACTCCCGTCACTGAATCGAAGGCAGTCTACATACACACTACACAGTGCAGGAGAAAGGCAAAGACCACTGAACTGGGTGGGGGACCAGACGCAGCCGGCTGCGGGCACCGATTACCGTCATCTTGGTTTACCAGAGACTCTTGTGCATCAATCATAGTGAGTACAACTGTGCCCTCGGGCCGCGCACCGCCCTGCACCGTCAAGCACCGACATACCATCCCAATCAGGTCCCGGGGCCATCACCCCTACCCACGGAGGGGTTAACACCTTTGCTGCGCAACATCTCCCCCGGGTGCCTAGTAAACAGTAGCGGTGGTGTCCACATTCACCACAGCCCGTGGGTGGCATCACGAACTTAACTAAAAACCACAGCCCCAGCCGTACACCTACCTACCACCCCCTACGTAGCGCCAGCATACTTTCAGAGTGAAGTGACCCCGGGTCCGGAGGCGCTCGAGCCACCCACCAACGAGCCCGGGTCCGAGCGCCTCGGCTGCAGCCGAGCGCAAGGCGATACACATCAGCATCACTATGAGCATTAGCATCACTATGAGCATCGGCATCAGCATCACTATGAGCATCAGCATCACTATAAGCCTCAGCATCACTATCAGCATCAGCATTAGCATCACTATGAGCATCAGCATCACTATGAGCATCAGCATCAGCATTAGCATCATTATGAGTATCAGCATCACTATGAGCATCAGCATTAGCATCACTATGAGCATCAGCATTAGCATCATTATGAGTATCAGAATCACTATGAGCATCAGCATCACTATGAGCATCAGCATCACTGTCAGCATCAGCATCACTATGAACATCAGCATCACTATGAGCATCAGAATCACTATGAGCATCAGCATCACTATGAACATCAGCATCACTATGAACATCAGCATCACTATCAGCATCACTATGAGCATCGGCATCAGCAACACTATGAACATCAGCATCACTATGAGCATCAGCATCACTATGAACATCACTATCAGCATCACTATGAGCTTCAGCATCAGCATCACTATGAGCATCAACATCACTATGAGCAACAGCATCAACATCACAATGAGCATGAGCATCATTATGAGCATCAGCATCACTATGAGCATCAGCATCATTATGAGCATCAGCATCACTATGAGCATCAGCATCATTATGAGCATCAGCATCACTATGAGCATCAGCATCACTATGAGCATCAGCATCACTATGAGCATCAGCATGAGCATCAGCATTAGCATCATTATCAGCATCAGCATCACTATGAGCATCACTATCAGCATCATTATGAGCATCAGCATCACTATGAGCATCAGCATCAGCATCATTATCAGCATCACTATGAGCAACAACATCAGCATCACTATCAGCATCACTATGAGCATCAGCATCACTATGAGCATCAGCATCAGCATCACTATGAGCATCAGCATCAGCATCACTATCAGCACCACTATGAGCATTAGCATCGCTCAGTACAGCGCAATGCTATGTTCCTATCAATGCCAGTGCTGAGCCGCTGCAATTTTTAGTTTTTTAGCACCTTTGATTTTTCCTTCCCTTCTTTCAAGTGTCATAGATTGTTTAATTTTCATGCCATATGAGATGTTTTTAGTGGGACGAGTTGTACTTTTGAATTACACCATACAATTTACTTGAAAACAATTGAAATTGTGGAAAAAAAAACAATTCTGACATTTTTTTCTGAGTTTTTGTTTTTTACATTTTGTGGTTTAAAATTGCTCTGAATTATAAATCTCCAATTCCGTACATTTACAGTGATACCAAACTTACTAGATTTTTTTATATCTCCATTTATGTGGAAAAAATAATGCATTCATTAAAAAAAATTTCTGAGACCTAAAATATTTCTTTTTTCTTTTTAGTCAATTGAGCTAAATGAGGGCTTGGACATTTTTACATGATGAGCTGCCTATTGACACAACTTTTAGGTAGACGTTTTTATCTTGTTTTATTGCATTTTTTATAGATTAATGGTGACCCAAAAAAAACACAATTCTGTTGTTCTGATTTATTTCTCATTACAGTATTTACTGATGGAGTTAATTAATTTTATATTTTGATAGCTCGAACGTCTATGAACAGGGCGATTACAAAATGTTTAATATTTTATAAACTATTTTTTTTAATGGGAAAAAGGTGAATGATTAAATTTTTTATTCATTTTTTAAAAACTTTTTATTATATTCTTTTTTTAGTCCCCTTAAAGGGTTTTACAAAGTAAAAAAGTTAATGTTTATTTTAATCAATAGATCTTGTAATAATAATAATTTCCACAATTGGATGTGTTTAAAATAAATGTTCCTGTGGTGAGATAATCTGATATATCTATACTGTGTAATGGCCGTGTCTGACCGTACAGGGACATGGTCTGATCATACCACTTCTCCTGGGCAGGGGAGGACGCAAAATAGATTATACAGACAGGACAATAGGGAATCATAGCTAATTCCTTCTGTGAGGTAATGCATTTCCCTGCCTGTTTTTTTTTAATATTTTACCTCATAAAAGGAATAATTTGCCATCACATGCTGTAATGTCTGTATACTCTATTCCTTCCTCCCCTGCCCAGGAGATGTGGTATGATCAGACCATGTTCCTGTAATAAAGTATACAGACATTACAGCATGGGATTGCAAATTATTCTATGAGGTAAAATATTAAAAAAAAAAAAAAAACAGGCAGAGAAATGCTTTACCTCACAGAAAGGATCAGATACGATCCCATGCTGTGCTATCTGTACATTCTCTTTTGCTTCTTCCCCGGCCCAGGAGCTGTGGTATGATCAGATCATGTTCCTGTATGGTCAGACGCGGCCATTACACAGTACACAGCAGGGACCCATATATATGATTATCTCAGCACAGGAATATTTTGTTTAAACACATCCAATTGTGAAAATTATTATTTTTCCAAGATCTATTGATTAAAATCAACTTTGAAATTAACTTTGTGGGAAATCCCCTTTAATATAGCTGGTATCGGCCACGTGGGGAGAGAACTCGGCTGGCTCCTGAATACCCTTCAAATATAGAATCCTCAGCAAAAATGTACATGTACATCACCATGCTTCAAAATATTAATCTTTCCTCATAACTAAGACCCTCCCTCCATGTCCCGTATCAGTTTTATGTCTCTTTGTTGCACTTTTTCTAACTACAGGGCCTCTTTTCTGTGAAGTAGTGCCCAAAAATAAACTGCATATTCTAGATGACGTCTTACTAATGCGTTGCTAAGTAGTAGTGTCGCGAGTGGGGAGGACGCCGCCGCTGCTGCACGCTCGCTAACGCTCGGGTTCGGCTGCTGCTGCTCGGTCGCTCGAGCGGTGAACCGGATCCGGGGACTCGAGCGGCGCTCCTCGCCCGTGAGTGAAAGGGGTGGTTGGTTTGGGGGATTTAGTCCATGACGCCACCCATGTCTTCCGCTCTCCCACACAAGCAACCTAGTCCTGATGCTGCCCCTAAGAAGTGGGCAGCACCCCTTGACCCCAGTCCAGGTTCAGGCTGCCCGAGCGGGAACGGGTACAGTTACTCACATCCGGCTGTAACTTCAGGGGACCCCACATCCTTGGGGGACCCCTGACCAACGGAGGATGGCCACCGGTCCTGGTGGTGGCCGGGCCCCATCCTGCTCTGCTGCGGGCCCTTCCTCCAATCTGCCTCTCCGGAGACGGCAACGGTTTTCATCCCATAAAACTATTTACATGCCCACCAGTTCGTGGGTGGCCTTCCAGTTCTCAGCCATGTCCATGAGTAGTCTCTCATGCAGGTGGTAAAACTCATAAAGTCCCTCCGGAGACAACTTGCCGGCAACGGCCAAAATAATCAGGTAGACAATCAGATGAAGGTCACGGTTGATTAATGTCATTCAATTAAACTGCTGAGGGTCCCAACGGGGGACAACTTGCAACAGAGGACCGCTGCCTATTCCACCTCTTCCTCCAAGGTGGCCTCGCCCTCCGCTGTTAATATTGCAAACATCCGGTGGCAGGCCTGGTGGGAGAGAGCCGCCCGGTATCTGTTCCCTCCACCACGCGGGACATAGAAAGCTACTGGCGCACTGCCATTGGGAAGACTCTCACCCACTTCCTCGGACTCCGAGACCGGTTCCGTGTCAGCCCCCGAGCTGCTGTCATCCGACTCCAGGGAACTAATGGTAGGACTTGGCAGGTCGGTAATGGTTTCCAGCTGAGCCCAGACTCGTGGCTCCTCAGTGGCAAGTGACCCGTCATTGGCCACTGTATGGAGGTCTGCCATCGGTTCTCCTAAGTCACCCGCTCCAGCTATTGATTGGCTGGCTTCCTCTTGGGCCTCCAGGCCCTGGCGGGGCAACACGGACTCCGCCACTTCCATTGGGGACGGCGGTCTGAGCGGGGTTGTACGGGCGGTCAGCACAGGAGATGGGTCGGGCCCTGCTGGGCCAGGGGTAGACCGAACCCTTCATCCGCAGCGGCCGGTCCCTCAGGGACACAAGGGCGTGAGTCACTCACCAGCTCCTCTAGCATGGTCTCTATTTCATGTGCCCGCACGACCGCAGCCAACTCCTCCATCTCAGTGGTCCAGCAATCTAGCAGGTCCCGTACTTGGGCCCGGTTACGGTAGCACAGCAGCATCACTTGGGTATTCAGCCAAGCCGCCGTCCCTGGGGCAGGCTTCGGAGACTCAGGCCTCTCAGGTGGTGCGGACATGTTGCAAGCAGCTTCTAGGAACCGGGTAGCATTGCAGAGTCCTGGTGTCCCCGCTTTTATAGCCTCGGCTACATTAGGAAGACACACACCCGCCCCCCCTTGGTTCTCTTCAGCACTTCCGTTGGGGCGGGGCTTCGGTTTCGCGCCTTCCCTGCTGGGAGAAGACACTCGAGCGGGAGATTTTCGTGCCAAGATGGCGGCGCTTCAAAACTTTCGGCCGCACACCGCCGGCGGAGATCACAAGGCGCACTTCTACTGGTAAGTAGAGGGGTTCAATCCTGTTCGTGACGCCAAGTTGTCGCGGGCGGGGAGGACGCCACCGCTGCTGCACGCTCGCTAACGCTCGGGTACGGCACTGGTGCAGCTGCTGCTGCTCAGTGGCTCGAGCGGTGGGCCGTATCCGGGGACTCAAGCGGCGCTCCTCGCCCGTGAGTGAAAGGGGTGGTTGGTTTGGGGGATTTAGTCTGTGATGCCACCCACGGGTCGTGGTGAAGATGGGCACCACCGCTGCTGGTGACGGGGATCCCGGGAGCGATGGTAGGGAGCAGCTGGGATGTTGTTTTCCCCCTCCATGGGTAGGGGTCGGTGGTCCCGGGGCCCGGTGATGATACGGGGAGGCTGGATGGCTGGGGTGAAGGGTTGCAGGGGCAGCGCGGCGCGGTGTTGGATGGCACTGGTGTACTCACTCAGGCAGTCAATGACAGAGTCTCTGGTAAACCAAATGGCTGGATGGACGGGTCCCGCAGCCGGCTGCAGTGTCACTCCCCGGACAGGTGATGGCGGCTGTCTTCCCCTGCACCTTGATGTACTCAGTTGACTACTATGGATCCCCAACGGTAGTCCGCTCCCCGGTGTATGGATGCCGGAGGAGCCCGTTTGCCCGCAGGCGCTGGCCCTTGGGTCTCTAGCCTTAGGCGGTAGCTGTATACCCTCACGGTGTGGGCGGTTGCCTTCTATCGGGTCTTTGGTTGTTAGGAAACCCCTGGGGTTCCGGTCACATTGGGATTTGACTATTGTCGGCGGCTCCAAGCCTGGTCGGGGTCCGATGGCCCTGCCTGTGTATGCTGGCTTCACTTCGCTCCCCGGTCGGTACCGGCGGGCCAACGCCTGACCCCGGTCCTACGGTTCCGCGTTGCTTCACCACTCCTGCAGACGGCCACCACCGTCTGCCAACTTTGCGGTCAGTGCCTGGGCCACAAACCCAGACACTCAAGTGCTCACTCCTCTCACTTCAAACTCCAAACTCTGTCACTTTTCCCGCTTCCAGGCCTGTGAACTCCTCGGTGGGTGGGGCCAACCGCTTGGCTCCGCCCCACCTTGTGTGGACATCAGACACTGGAGGGAGGCAACAAGGGTTTTTGTTTGGCTGGTGTCACTGTCTAATGGGGGTGGAGGTGTTTGTGTGTTACCTGGGACGACCTGGCTAGTCCAGGGCGCCACAGTAGTGTCCCTGTTCTCGAGTCCATGCCTGTTTTACTATATGACAATATCCTGACGCTTTAGAAGCCGTTGATTGATTTTGCATCCTCTTATTTAGTCTATGACCTACAAGTACACCCAGATCCTTCTTTACAAGTGACTCTCCTAGATTTTGTCCCCTTAGAACATATGATGTTAGTATATTATTAGTGCAATGAGTTTCTGCACCCGACACACTACAGTAAATTGACAGTTCTGTGTGTATGCTGGTGGAGATACTTGAAGTACCTTCAGGCCAGTCCCGTTACACTTCTCACCAGGTTCATGAGACTTCCAGATAAGAGAGACATGTCAATAACAAGGCACTCTACTTGGCAGAACTGTTAAGTACATACTACAGAAGGCAGCACACTTCACAGACTTTTCTGTATGACACAGACACCCAATGATTGTGATTACTGGCAATGACACAACGCTTGTGAACAGACTACTGGCATGGCAAGCTAGATAGACCTCCTTCTATTCGGCACAGGGACGCATGGTTCAATATGTTTCACTGAGTATCCTGCACGCCAACTGTGTCGCCCAGGGATAGGGGGTACTCAGATCCGGGCCAAGGGGTCACTTCTGTAGGTATCACGGTGGCGTGACCCGGTCTATGATCCCAGGCTCCACAACAAAAAGGGGATTAGGTAAGGGAGATTGTCTGTGAAACCACCCGTGGGTTGCGGTGATGAGATGGTGGCACCGCTGCTGCCTCTGGGGACCGTGCCAGGAACTGGTGGTGCGGGGCAGCAAGGTGGAATTCCCTCCACGGGTAGGGGAGGTGTAGTCCCGGGGCCCAATTGGGAGTTGTGGTGATGGCCGGGATTGCAGGGAGCAGGAAACTCACAGTTCGGTTGTCTTGGTGTTGGATGAGGCTATGCTGATGTGTGTGGTCAGGAAACACAGAGTCCTTTGTAAACCAACTTGCCGGTGACCTGGAGGCTTTTGGAGGGGTGTGCTGGTCCCACACACGGGGCAATGAGCAGGAGCCCTTTTTTGTTGCACTGCACCTTGTAGTATGCTTAGCTCCTCTGGTTGATGAGAAACTGTGGAAAGAAAAGCGCAATAGGGTCTTACCCCAAAAGGGGAGGAACATATGTAATAAAAACACACTCATCTATAATGGTTGTGCCAGTCACAACCACTATACAGGCATATATAAGATCCAGGTCCAGGCAGCAGTCCCAAAGTTGGCTGATAACAGAGAGTGATAGAAGAAGAGTCTTAATTCCGCGCCAAGGACTCAATGGATCCAGGAAGAGATTAATGCTTCTTTAATAACATGCACAAGTCTACGCGTTTCTGGAGACACAGCTCCCTTCATCAGGACATTGGCAAGAGAACATCAAATCTCAATTTGATTTGATGTTCTCTTGCCAATGTCCTGATGAAGGGAGCTGAGTCTCCAGAAACGCGTAGACTTGTGCATGTTATTAAAGAAGCATTAATCTCTTCCTGGATCCATTGAGTCCTTGGCGCGGAATTAAGACCCTTCTTCTATCACTCTCTGTTATTAGCTCCTCTGGTTGGAACGGGGGAAGTCCACTTCCCTGCACTATTCCGGGTTCCCGATGCCGGCGGGCCATTACCCTACCCCAGTCCACTTTGGGTCCCCTACTGGTGCCTGACCTGTTCCCGCAGTCCAGGAGCTCCAACCCCTAACCGCTCTGCTCTTTTCTCTGCAGCCCAGGAGACACACTCCTGACTGCTCTGCTGCTCTCCTCCGACTGACTGATGTCCTCTCCTGCTGCTCTTTTCAGCTCCTAACTGGGGGAGAGGGGCGGCTGCTTATATGCACCATGTGGGTGTGTGTGTGTGTGTGTAATCCCAAGGAGGAAGCGATTCCTGTACCCTTGGTTGGGGGTACAGTCATCTGTGACTACCTGGTTTTGCCAGGGCATCACACCAACCACAGCCAGTGATCCAATACGAGTGAAGGACCTGGCGCAGGCTCTGTTGAGGCTGGGGGTTGTAGTCAAGAGAGGACGGAGCATTGCCCCCCCCCCACCCCGGGGCATTTGCGGAGGCCGGCATGACCCCTGATTGGTGGGGAGGTCAGGGTGTCATGGGTGGAGGAGGGGGAGTGAGCCCGTTTTGAAAGGATTGGATGGCCAAAGGAGAGGAGCGGCACTTTCCCGCTCCCCTGGCTGAAGGAAGAGTCGCAGCCACCTTACCTGCGACTATGGAGTCTGTGGAGGAAATCCTGGAGCGGCTGAGAGCGGCGGCGGGCGACCGTCCTCCAGGCTGGCTGCAGGCGTCTGTGCAGGGACTCATCGGAGGGAGTCTGGAGGCGGTGGGGGCTTCCCCCCCACGTGAGCGGCGCCTCCGTAAATCCAGACCGCCGGAGCGGTTATCCCCTGAGGTGACTCCCCGGGCCCAGCGACGCACCAGAAGCCCCTCCGGGGACCCTCCAGGCCGGGCGCCATGTGCTAAAAAGTCCAGCAGGCCCCGGTCTGGGAGGAATTCTAAAGCGCGGCCGGGTCCAGCGGCGGTGAGCAGGCCTCTGCTGGAGTTGGGGGCGGGGCCTGCTCCCACTGTGTCAACGGTGGATGTCGGAGCTGCGGCGGGGCGCTCTGGTGTTGTGCCTGCCGAGCGCCCTGAGCCCTGTCTGCAGTGGAGGACGGATGAGGGGGCGGGCCCCAGCGGAGGGGGCGGATCAAGACGGCTGGGATCAGTAGTGCACCGGGCCTGGCGCGCAGGGCCTTCATCAGCAGAGGCCCGGAATGAATGGGGGGCCCCGTGGAGTGGGATGGGGGAGCTGCGACGGCAGGATCTGGATGACCGCAGACAGCCCCCTGTTGCAGCCGGCTGGGGGGGCGGACATAAGCTGCAGGATCAGCTCCTGGAGGGATCTTCCGGCCCTGCAGCAGCAGGGGCCAACGGCGGCGAAGCGGAAGTGAGGAGCCGTGAGTCTACAGAGCAGCCGGAGGGACGTCAGGAGTCCGGTGGTCCGGCTGGCGGGGCCTCTACCCTCGTGCAGCCCGGTGAGTATGCCTCTATGTCTTGTTTGTCTGCTCAGTATTGTCAGGTCCAGAATGCAAGGGGGGAGGTAGGTCACCCAGGGTTTAGTCAGGGGGTACCCGCGGGGGGTGGAGGATATGTGTCAGGAAGGGGGGAGCTGGGAGAGCTTATTGGTTGTGTGCGTACGTTGCTGGAGCGGATTGGGGGGGCACGGGAACACTCAGGGCCAGTGGGGGCTTGGATTAATCCACCTGTCCTGGGCATTAGTGAAACGCCGGTTGTAGGTATTTCTTCCCCGGTGTCGGTGTCGGTTCAGACGGAAAAGAATAAGGAGGACAGGATTCATTTAGATGATCGGGCGCGTGGCGAGGTTTTCGTCTGTTTTGAGGGCCCCTTGGGTTCCCATCTTAAGAAAGAGGTGAGGGAGAAGATCTGGAAGGATGAATACGTCGAGATCTTCTCCCTTCTGCCGTTGGCAAAATTTAATTTGGACAAAGGGAAAAAGGATGATAGCAAGAAAGAAGATGAGGAGAAGCGGCGATGGCGCTTGATCCCTCAGACGTTTAGTAATTGGTTACAGGCTTTTGCTATTTTGGCGAGTGTGATAGGCGAAAAGGCGCCGGAGAACTGCTCACATTTGTTTTGCTACATGGATTCAATTGGGGAGGCGTACAGGGTGTATGGGGGGAAGACGTGGCTTCGGTATGACGAACAGTTTCGTCAGCGGAAGGCCGTTCGACCTTCTATTAGATGGGACCAAAAGGACATCGGGTTGTGGTTGCGGGTTATGGCGCCGTCGAGGTATGGCCAGCCCTTTCAGGGCGGGGCCGGGTCGGCCGGCCAGTCGGGAACACAGGGTGCCGGTAGTCAACAAGGTCAGGGCGGATCGCAAAAGCCCGGCGTGTGTTGGCAATTCAATGAGGGGCAATGCAAGTTTGGGGCCACCTGCCGTTTCAAACACCTCTGTACCCATTGTAATGGGACCTCACATGGAGCGGCAAAGTGCTTTAAGAAAGGCAAATCCAAGCCCGGAACAACTCATACCCAAGGGTCGGGCGATGCTTCCGTACCTAAATAGGTACCCTGATAGGGAGAAAGCTGAAGTTTTGCGGTTGGGATTTGGGGAGGGTTTCAGAATTCCGGCTCCTGATTTTGTTGTTCCGGCGGCAACAAAGAACCTCTTGTCAGCTTACCAGCATTCGGCGGTCGTGGCGGAAAAATTAGGCAAGGAAGTGGCTTTGGGGAGGATGGCGGGGCCGTTCCAGGCCCCTCCTTTTCACGATCTGGTGGTCTCGCCGTTGGGGGTGGTGCCAAAAAAGGAGCCGGGAAAATTCCGGCTGATTCACCATCTGTCGTACCCCAGAGGTAGGTCGGTAAATGACGGGATACCGGCTGAACTGTGTTCGGTGGTATATACGTCATTTGATGAGGCCACAAGGTGGGTAAAAAAATGTGGAAAGGGGGCGCTTATGGCTAAGACAGATATTGAATCAGCTTTTCGGCTCTTGCCAGTGCATTCTGATTGTGTCCGGTTGTTGGGTTGTTTTTGGGGGGGGCTTATTTTGTAGATCGCTGTTTGCCCATGGGGTGCTCAATCTCATGCGCATTTTTCGAAACGTTTAGTTGCTTTTTGGAGTGGGTTGTTCGGGACATTTCGGGCTTGTCAGCATTGGTACATTACCTCGATGACTTTTTGTGTGTAGGTCCTGCCGATTCGGCGCAGTGTGCCAGAATCTTGGCAACTGTGGAGTGGGTTGCGAACCGCTTTGGGGTGCCATTGGCTCCTGAAAAAACTGTGGGGCCAACTACTAGCTTAAGTTTTCTGGGCATTGTAATCGATTCAGTGGCTTGGGAAGTCCGGCTTCCTGAGGACAAGGTTGCTGCTATGAGGGACGAGGTGGCAAGGGCACGGCGGGTAAAGAAGTTGCAGTTAAGGGAGGTGCAGTCCCTACTGGGAAAACTTAACTTTGCATGTCGGGTGATGCCAATGGGCCGGATTTTTTCGCGACAACTTGCTAGGGCCACGGCGGGCGTGCTTGCTCCGCACCATTACGTTCGGCTATCGGCAGATCACAAAGCGGACTTAGCAGTGTGGGGACAGTTTTTGGAGCACTACAACGGTCATTCCCTGCTCATGGAGGATGTAGTGGACAATTTTGATTTGGAGTTGTTTACGGATGCGGCGGGCAGTTCAGGTTTCGGAGCTTTTTTCCAGGGTCAATGGTGTGTGGGTCGGTGGCCGGACAACTGGACGGCTGAAGGCCTGACAAAGAATGTGGCGCTATTGGAAATTTTTCCAATAATGGTGGCACTTCATCTTTGGAGAGACCAGTTGGCAAACAGGAAGATTCGTTTTAACTGTGACAACATGGGGGTGGTGCTGGCGATTAATCAGTTTTCGGCGTCCTCTCCTCCGGTAGTTCGGGTGTTACGGGAATTGGTATTGGTTTGTCTGCAAATTAATGCATGTATTACGGCGGCTCATGTGCCTGGTGTTCAGAACCTAATAGCTGATTCCCTCTCTCGTTTTCCGTGGGATCGGTTCCGGGTTTGCGCACCAGAGGCAGAGGCCAGCGGGTTGGAGTGCCAAGCACACCTTTGGAACGTGGTCTTCGGGCAGCGGGACCGCTAATTCGGGCGTCATTATCGGGTACCACGTGGACAGCATATCAGGCAACATGGGGGCTTTGGGAGCAATGGTTGCAGGGTGGGGATTTTTCTGAAGAAGATCAGTTGGGAATATTGTTGGAAAAGTTGGGGGAAGTGGCGGTTGCAGGGTGGTCAGTTGCGAAGGCAAATCATTTTATGGCGGGGTTAGCATTTGGTTTCCAGTTGCGAGGGTTACGGGATTTAACGAAGTGTTTTTTGGCTGTCCAGGCGTTGAAGGGTTTTCGTAGAGGACGAAAGCTGCTGGATGGTAGACGGCCAGTGTCATTCGGCTTATTGGAACGGCTGGGTGGGGTGTTGGGCGAGGTCTGTACATCTCCGTTTGAGGCACATTTGTTTAGGTTGGCGTTTTCCTTGGCGTTTTTTAGAGCCCTGCGGGTGGGGGAACTGGTATCTCCCAGTAAGTTGTCCCCTGGGGGTTTGAGTCGTGGTGACATTATGGCGGTGGACAGGGAAATTGAATTTTGGATAAGAAAATCTAAAACTGATCAACGGGGGGCAGGGAGGCAAGTGTGTTTGGGAGCGGTTGGGGGATCGGATATGTGCCCGTTGAGGTGTTTCAAGAATTTTGAACAGATACGCCCAAAGGTGGACGGCCCGCTGTTATGTCATGACGATGGGTCTTTCTTATCACGATACCAGTTTGTGAGTGGTTTTCAGGGCGTGTTTGAAGTCGCTGGGGTTAGATCCTAAGTCTTTCGGATCGCATTCTTTTCGCATAGGGGCGGCAACAGAGGCATCCATGTGCGGTTTGTCTGAGGACACGGTTAAGCAGATTGGTAGGTGGAAGTCGGGGCGTTTTAAGTTATACGTCCGCCCTCAGGCGGTGGTCGGAAACTGAGTAGGGAGTCTTACAGTGAATGGGGGGGGGGGGCGGCCGGGGTGTTGGTGTTTCGATTTGAGGGTATAAGGCACTAAAATGGTTGTTTGTTTGTGCTTTTGTATTGCAGAAACACCCCTTCCATCCCCCCGCTGGTCTGGATCCTGGGCCATTCTTACGTGTATTGGGGAGCCCGGCGAGCGGATGCGAGAAGGAACGGGAGACAGTTAGGCTTTGCCAGGGACGTGGCTCTCGTACGATGGCTCGGGGTTCGGGGGTTAGGGTGGAGTAGGGTGTTACAAGAGGTGCATAAACATGCCCGATTAGACAGGCCTCCTGAAGTTTTGGTCTTACACGTTGGGGGGAACGATCTAGGGGAAAGGCCTTTTAGAATCTTAATAAAAGACATCAAGCACGACTTGTTACGGCTATGGATGTCCTTTCCAGGGATTACGTTGGTTTGGTCTGAGATGGTGGCGAGAAGGAGTTGGCGGAAAGCGCGGTCTGTTGATAGGCTGAACAAGGCGCGGGCAAAGGTTAATAGGGCGATTTCAAAGTTTGTTAGTCGGAATGGGGGTGTTTGTATCCGGCATGTGGAGTTGGAAAGGACGGAAGAGGAATTTTGGTTGGCTGACGGGGTACATTTAAATGCGGTTGGGATCGATTTGTGGGCCCTCGGCTTGCAGGGAGGTATTGAAAGGGCCCTGAGGTTGAGGGGGGTCTCGGGCACTTGAAGGTTATCAAGGTGCCTTCGTTGTGGCGTGTTATTGGTGGGTCCTTGAAGTTGGTTTAAAATTGTTCGGGGAATCCATACGGGTGTGGATCCCCTCATTGGCACAATTGCTGGTCACCTGGTGATTTGGAGGGGAATCCCGACGGGGAAGTCGGGACCCCTGTGGGTGTGTTGGGGTTAACGAAGGATTAACCCTTACAGTGTGGTGCGCCTGAGCCAGTGTGGGTAACGGCTGGGAGCAAGTTGGTTTTATGGTTCGGTTTATAGGAATCACCAGGGTCGTAGCTTCAAGGACCTTACCATATTGCAATTTTATTGGTTATGTATTTTTGTTAATAAAATGGCTGCTATGGCCAGAATTATCCAAAGATATTCGGTGTCTGTGTAGTCATTTTAGATAAGAAGGGGAATGGAGGGAGGAGATGTGAGGAAGACCGGAGTCAACAATTCCAGGGTCATGGACTTCACACTGTGAAAAAGTGAAAATGTCTGTAGGGGTGGTAGGAGGGGGCCGGCTTCCAGGAGTGCTGTAGTGTTTACCTCTAGGTTCAGCGTCAGTCCCAATGCAAGAGAGGCAGACTCATTTTTCTTGTTAAACTCCTCTGTTTTATTCACTTCGCTAACTTCTCAATCTTCCAGGACAAGGCACACTTTCATTACCGGACACAACCACTCCTTCACTGCTCTAACCACCCCGGCTGTCAGAGTCTTCCATCGGCCTCCTGGTTTACCGGTCCCTTTCCCTGCGGATACGGGTGCTCTGGCCATGCTGACCTCCCTCTTCCTGGTTAACTTCAGTAACATCCTTTTCTGACAGTCTTTAAACCACAGGTTGGCCTTCTCAACTTCAGGATCCGATTTCCCTCCACTCTGTGTTACCTCTGTGTTACCTCCTTCTTCCTAGTCCACTTCACTTCCTGTCTCCGTCCTTCTCCCTCTCCCTCGTGCTCTCCCCTATCTCCCTACAACTCCACCTTCCCCCTCCTGCATCAAAGTATTGAGACCCTGTACCCTCTAGTAGTGAGCTGAGTAACTTCACCGCAATCCACCTTTCTACCATAACCAGAGGTCAGATGTTGGGTGTTTGGCTACTTTCACCCCTTATATGAGGATCTCTCTTAGAGCCGCTTCACTCTACCCATGTTCACAGTGTGCAGCCCTCTCACTTCAGCGGGTCCACATCACTGGTCAACACTGGACTCATTACGTTCTTGTTTTCTTCCTCCTTATAGGTCTCACTCGACTTCCCCACCGAACTAGATTACTGTCGCCTAAAACGTCCTCTGTGGTTCTTGCTGCTTCTGTACTCCCAGCTATACATCACACACCAACTTCACCAGGACTGGTTCTTCCTTCACCGGTGTCCTCCCTTGTGTCCTCACAACTTCTCTCTCAGAACCAGGAACTGCTGTTCCCCTGGTCTCTCACACTCCTCCGCTGGCTTACACAGTATTAACCCTCTCTTCCCTGACCACCAGGTCCTACAACATATGAAACGAGGAAAACAGCGACCTCTTGTGGCCGTTGATTAGCACTACAGGCCACATAGATGCAAACAATTCTCAATGCAATAATGCGATCAATGTCTTCATGGGGAACATGTCAGCCAAACCACCTCCTTGCAAAGATCCTTATTTGGTGTCATCTGCAAAACATATCAATTACATCTTCTATATCATAAAAAGCGTTGCCCCCTTTCAAAAATTGTTCATCTCTGGCTGAAGTTTGCTATAAAATAACAAATTGGGCTGTACTCACCGTACCCAGGTCCAGTGTTTAGTTGCCTTCACAGTGCCAAAGCCAACCAATGAGCTTAGCGGCTCTGCCAGGGTAGACAGAACACTCCTTTCAGAGCTGTTGTTGTGATGTCAGCACCACGGCCAATGCTAGAGACACCTGGAACCAGAGACCATTCAGAATAACAGTCATTCTCTACAACTCTTTGGGTGCCATTTTTGGTCTTTAACCTATTATCTACCAATTTCCTTTTTTTGGGACGCCTAATCTTTTGCTTCTAGCAACTAATTAGATTTTATAATTAGGTCCAATAATTATTATTTTAATTATTATTTTTATTATTAATTATTATTAATAATTATTAATTATTATTCATTTAATAATTATTATTAATTATAATTTGGCAAATTATGTTTCTGATTCATTAGGACCCAAATCATTAAAAATCTGTCATTTAATAAAAAAAATTAAAATTGCTAATTTGGCAAGTAATGGGTTAACTCAGTTTTTTATCCACTTAGTAATCTTACATTCTAAGCCTATTGTACTTAATTTACCCATAAGGCATCTGTGTGGAACAGTATAAAATGCCTTTGTAAAGTCCAAAAATTATATTAAAAAATATATTCAAAAGTGACAAAACTTTCCATGTTTGTTGCAAAAAATAAAAAATTCCAGTGTATGAAAATGGACAAATTGGGACAGAATTGAAATATAGTTAAGGGTTATTTTTTCCTTTATTTTTCCACCAGTGTATTTATTTTACAATACATGGATTTTTACTAGTAAGCCAAGTCTGAACCTTTTCCTTGGAACAGAAAAAAATGCACACATAGAGCTTGAACCATTAAGATATCTAATATATGACAATAAATTGGGAAGTATCGCCATCTAGAGGTGAAACTCTATAATGCCACAAGTGATATTTGGAATTTACAGATAAGGTTTGCTGACACACTGTAGTCAAGTTTAGCACACACTTAGTAATTAGGAAAAGCAGATAAATTGAAATTAGGTCACACGTAACCCTACATACAGTATGAGCCTTTATAGAGACCCTTATATAACGTTTGAGCCCTCAAATAGCACCTTTATACAATATGAGCCTTTCCATAGACCCCTATATACAGTATGAGCCCCCACATTTCTCCCTGTACTTAGCATAAGCCCTCACATAGACCCTAAATATAATAGGAGCCCACATATAAACACCTATATACAGTATGAGCAAGTGGCGTAGCTAGATAAGCCCCAATGCAAAATTTGGACCTGCTCCCTCCCCCCTACCACCCCCCAGCTTTTCTATGTTCTGCTATCCATCTTGTCTTTAGTACCTGCTTTTCCCATGCTCTGCAATACATCTTTCCCCCTGTTCCCAGCTTTCCCATGCTCTGCTATACATCTTTTCCTCAGCACCCAGCTTTTCCATCATATCAGAGCATGGGAAAGCTGGGTGCTAAGAGAAAGATGTATAGCAGAGCATAGGAAAGCTGGGTGATGAGGGAAAGAACTTCAGTAACCCGCTTTCCCATCCCATGCTTGTAACTTCATCGCCCATTTTAGTATATATGTTCACATCCTGGTATATGGCCCCCATCTTGGTATTATATGACCCCATCCTGGTATTATATGTTCCCATCTTGGTATTATAAGTTCCCATTTTGGTAGTATATGGCCACCATCCTGGTATTATATGGCCCCATTCTGGTATTATATGGCTCCCATCCTGATATTACATGGCAGGGGTGTAACAATCGCGGTCACAGTGATCACGACCGGGCCCGTGGATACAGGGGGCCCGCCGGCCCCAGCACTGGTTTCAGATGGATGAGTGTCAGAGGGTGCACATTCAGCTAACATTCATGGCAGCACAGACACTACTTGGCTACCTGCATTGCCAATTAAGGCTAATTATATTCACTGCTCCCCACACCCATAATCCAGGGTGTGTTGAGGAGAGAATATGCTGGATTTTGACCACACTGTAAGTGGGTGCACAGTGAGGTCATGTGCTGCTCCACTTACACTCTGGTCAGTTACGGTATGACAGCATTGGAGGAGAACATCGAGGGATCGGAGGGAAGGTAAGTATAATTGTTTATTTTTTACTGTGTGTGGCACCCAGGGGTACCATATGTACAAGGATGCAGCCAGAATGAGGACATAAACCAGGCTGGGGCCATTATGGGGACATGTATACCAGGATGGAGCCATTATGGGGACATGTATATGTAGCTCCCCTGAAGCTCTCAGGAGTTATAAGGTACTGCATCCTGTCAAAGATGCAGGGCCTACCCCCAGGGACCCAGAAGACCAGTGCCGGTAACACCAAAACATATTATAATCCCTGTTTTTCCCCATTTCCAAAGACTGGTGACAGACTAGGGTTGGACCTAATGGATGGCCACCTAGGGGTGGAGCCGATCCAGACCACTAGAGGACAACCAGGGGAGAGGGGTCAGACAGTCAGTAAGTGGAAGTGAGAGGAGACGGAGGTAATGTACTGACAGGAGAGTGTAACAGTGACCTGAGGGCCCAGGTGTGTGGTTGCCGGTGGAGTACGGTGGAGTACTCCTGGAACCATAGCACCAACGGGGTACAGAATCCTAGGTCAGGCAAATGCTCCAGGCAGACCTGATAAAATCTGCACAGTGAGGGGACCATCAAGAACCTCACTGACCTTAAAGGTCGGGACACAGTAGCAACGGGAGAATCAGGGAACAGGACCAGAGAAACCAACCCCACAGGGTTCAAGCTACCTGTTATACAGACTAAGACTGAGAGACTACCAGGAGGGGACCCCCAGATGCGCCAAGCCACGGGGACCCACCAACCAGGGACAGGTGCGAGAGAAAGAAGACACCAGGTCATCACACCAGCACTGGAACTAACGGGACCAGTGGTGAGGACCAGCCTTCATCGGGTTGCCAGCCATAACAACGCTGTGAGTAAAAGGAACGAGTTACACTGCAATCCCTTGTGTGGCCTACATTTTCTCCGGGCCCAACAACATCATCCATCCTCTGGGGTCTGGCCCTACTTGCAGAGGGCCCAACATCCAGGCTGCCACCAACATCAGCCCCAGTAGTGAGAACTGTGCAGCGGCGGATCCAGTAAAATAGCCGCAACGCGCAAGTGGCGTCATGACAAAAACTTTGATTACAAGTCCCCTGTAAATAACCCATTTTTAAAGCGACCCCCACGGTCACGGAACTGGACAACGGCCACCCAGTGAACTGTCCCAACGAAACCAGGCCCAGGACCGAGTACCCCATAGCCCTGGGGTGAGTCATATACTAGTATAAGGCCATTATGGGGACATGTATACCAGGATGGGGCAATTACAGGGACATGTATACCAGGATGGGGCCTTTATGGAGGCATGTATACCAGGATGGTGCCATTATGGGGACATGTATACCAGGATAAGGTTATTATGGGGACGTGTATACCAGGATGGGGCAATTATGAGGACATGTATAACACGATGGGGCCATTACGGGAACATGTATACCAGGATGTGGCCATTATAAAGACATCTATACCAGGATGGGGCCATGTTGGGGAAATTTATACTAGGATAGGGACATATATACTGTAGAAGGATGGAGCCATTACAAGGACATATACCAGGAAGGAGACATATACCAGGATGGGGCCAGGATATAGATAAATACCAAGAGGCGCCATGATGGGAACATATAGACCAGGATGGGCCATAATGGGGACATATATAGCAGGATAGGGCCATTATGAGGACATATATACCAGGATGTAGCCATGCTGAGTTCACACACCAGGATGGGGAACATATCTACCAGGAAGTGGCCTAGGATGGGGAACAATAGTACAAAATGGAGGTCAGTACTACACAATTAAGGGAGAGGGGGCAACTCATATGTCTTTATAGGATTTAAAACATTGTATTGCCCCATATATCTGACCAACATGTATGCGGTGGCAAGGCTGAAACTTTGCTCCGAGGCCCATCAGACTCTAGTTACGCCACTGGGTGTAAGGAAAGGTCTTGGGCCAGTTCCTGGATGATTGGAATGGACTTAGAAAGAAAAGAGTTTGTATCCAGCTCCTGTAAAAAACATTATTTTTAACAGTGAAAACTTCTTTAAAAACATTACATTTTATTGGTATTGGCAAAACTAAGTTAACATATAGCGCACAGGCCAACGCGTTTCGAGCATGAACCGCTCTTAGTCATGACAATCTCTATGGTTCGTATCTCTGGTGGCCCAATTGTGGGTAAATGGCTGTGTTAATAATTTTATGTGATAAATATTGTGTCTCCTGTCTTGCATAGCCTTTGGTCTTTCCATGGGGCTGGTTTTACTATTTAATATGATGCCCTTCAGCTGTTTAACCAGAAAGCTGACCCATTGTTTTTTCTTTGTCTGTCCTCTCTCTCTCTCCCTTCCTCTCTGTCTTGCTCTCCCTCTATTTCGTGCTCTGTATTGTTCTCTTTCTCTTCTTTCTCCCTCTCCTCCCTCTTTCCTCTCTGTCTGTCCTCACTCCCTCTAATTTCCCTCTCTCTTCTCCCACTCTTTCAATCTCTCTTCTCCCTCTCCCTCCTCCCTCTCTCAATTCCCTCAATTCCCTCTCCCTCCTCCCTCTCTCTTCTCCCTCTCGCCTCTCTTTCTTCTCTCTCTTTCTTCTCTCTCTTCTTTTTCTCTTCTTCATCCCCCTACTCCCCTCTATTGTCTCCTCTCTCTTCTTCCTTTCTCTCTCTTCTCTTTCTCTTTTTCTCTCCCTCACTTTCTCTCTCTTTCTCTCTGTTTCCCTCACTCTACACTCTCTTTCTTTCTCTTTTTTCTCTGTTCCCTGTCTCTCTCCTCTTTTCTGTCTTCTCTCTGCCTTCTTTCTCTTCTCTGTCTTAACTCTCTTTTTTCTATTCTCTGTCTTCTCCTTTCTCTCTCTTCTTTCTCCCTCCACTCTCGCTCTATTTTCCCTCTCTCAAATTCAAAAATAGCTTTGACAGGTCCAAGTACATGATGGCATTGCCAAAATAAGTGGTAGAAATAGGAATAGGGGTTTGTCCATGGAGGGGTATAGAGGCCCATCCAGGGTGTGTTGATGGAGTCTTCTCCATGGTGGACATTGGAGGCTCATCCAGGGTGGGGTATAGAAGTCTATGACATATCAGGCTCCTCTTAAGGCCACGTTACACACAGCGACATCCCTAGCGATGTCGCTGGTGAAAGCACCCGCCTCCGTCGGTTGTGCGTCACAGGCAAATTGCTGCCCATGGCTCACAACATCGATAACACTCATCCCACATACTTACCTGCCTAGCGACGTCGCTGTGGCCGGCAAACCACCTCCTTTCTAAGGGGGCGGTTCGTGCGCGTCACAGCAGCGTCACTAAGCGGCCGCCCAATAGAAGCGGAGGGGCGGAGATGAGCGGCCGGAACATCCCGCCCACCTCCTTCCTTCCTCATTGGCGGCGGCCGGAGGTAAGGTGATGTCCCTCGTTCCTGCGGTGTCACAAATAGCGATGTGTGCTGCAGCAGGAACGACAAACAACATCGTACCTTCAGCAGCAACGATATTTGAGATTAGAACGACATGTCAACGATCAACGATCTGGTGAGTATTTTTGATCGTTAACGGTCGATCCTGCGTTTCACACGCAACGACTTCGCTAACGAGGCCAGATGTGAGTCACGAATTCCGTGACCCCAACAACATCTCGTTAGCGATGTCGTTGCGTGTAAAGTGGCCTTTAGTCTGTGACCGGTGCTGACATATAGTGGCTGCTGCACTTTGCTCTTCCCCCAGTAATTTAGGCAGTTTCTCTTCATCCGTGAAGTCAAGGAGGAGATCAGACAGTCTTCTGAAGTGATCAGCCCTCAACAGGAAGTGAGCCTCATCCTCCATGACCTCCTGGGGGCACTATTGGCGCAGTCTGCTCCCTCGGGGCTTGTAGTTCTGTCGGTGCCGCCCGTATTCGATGAGTAGCCTGTGGGCGCTCAGTCTGTACCGGCTCAGGATTTGTTGCTCTTTGGGCTTTGCCAGTTTCTCTCTCTCTCTTCTCTCTCTCTCTTTCCCTTCTCTCTTCTCTCTCTTTTTCTCTCTTCTCAAATTCAAATTCAAATATGCTTCATTGGCAGGACCAAAATACAATTAGTGTTGCCAAAGCAAGAGAAATACAGTAAGTGGGGTGGGAGGGGATCGGGGTTATGGGCAGTTGGGGCCACAATTTGGGTTCTCAAAGTCCATTTAGGGGCCTTATGTTCCCCTCAGCTTATGACATGTGGTGACATATTGGGCGGCGATCTCTACCATTGATTCTTCTTCCCACAGTAGGATGCAGAGTTTCATCTCCTCGTCCATGGATGGAAAGTCCGGGGTATGATTGGTAACTTTCTGGAAGTGGGAGGCCCTCACTGCTGAGTATTTGTCACAGTGCAGCAGGAAGTGCGCCTCGTCCTCCAGAGCCCCCTGCCGGCAGTGCTGGCACAGTCTGTTGTCCCGCGGCTTGTATGTCTGTCAGTGCCGCCCTGTTTCCACCTCTAGGCTGTGGGCACTCAGTCTGTACAAGCTCAGGTTCTGCCTGTCTTTGGGGTGGCGTAACCTTTACAGACCTTCTCTCTCTCTTCAGTTGATAGTGACCACATATGGGCAGAAACCTCACCTTTTATCTCAAGGTGTGAACCGCCATGAAATACGCTGCCAAAATATCAATAGAAGTTTGTATTAATAATCCTAATTGACTACTACGAATATTTCTCAGAAGTCTGGACAACATTAACACTGAGGACCTTGTTCTGACCCTGCAAATGGGTACAAACGTATTTCACCCATCTTTAATTAATTAGGGCCTTTTTTTATTATAACCCAATGAGTCCAAGCTGTGAGATTACTCGGCTCATGATGTCAACGGCATTGGTTTGTTTTTCATCTTACCATATAAATAATGAGCAACTTTAACTTTCCTAATCCACAAAACATCAGGGCGTACCGTCATGTTCACCTCCATTTCACCTCTCCTTCTAGTAATATATAATCATTTATAAGAAAGGTAACAGGAGTCATTAGGATACCAGTGAGTCAGCACGCAGATACAGGACTGTTTTCCAACCATTACAACAGTTAATTGGCCTCTCCAGAACCTTTGTACAATCTTTTGTTTAGATTAATAAGCCATAGGGACCAACAAAGAACTGATTCGGAATATTTTTGGCTTTCTTATCATTTTTTTAAGCCTTTACCTTGTAAAATATAAGATAACTTTTACTTCAATCAAATTCTCAACATGCAGGAGAAACACACAAAAAAAGATTAACTTCTTCTTTAACAACCGCCAATACATATTTTATAAATCAGCTGAGAAAAGTTTCTTGGACTATGGCAACAAAAAAGCCTAATGTAGTAAAAATATAGTAAATATATACACAGTAGTATGCAAAACTTGTAGAGAGGTGTGAAAAAACTACTGTATAATAAGAATGGTGTCACGGCGGTGAGCGCCATTGATTAGCCGACGGGTTGCAGGGGTGTCGCGGCGGGAATTATTGATCTGCCAGCAAGCTGCAGGGGTGTCATGGTGGCGGGTGCATTGATGTGCCCAGAATCGGACTGGCTACCGGAGAAATCTCCAGTGATACCAGGCTTGGCTGCGGTTACCTGCACTGAACGCTGGAACTGTCACCTGAGCTCCGGAGTGCAGCCTGGACTGAACTCGGGGTTTGCAGGACTGAACCGCGGGCGCCGACTGATTTCATGGTGATTGCGGTTCAGTTCATGTCCCAGCTGTGGACAGGCCAGGCTGAACTCCGGAGCTCAGGTGACAGCTTTAAAGTTCAGCATGGCCTGTCTGCAGTTGCCATGAACTGAACCGCAATTGCCGGGGAATCAGTAGGCGCTTGCAGTTCAGTCCTGCAAACCCCGAGTTCAGTCCAGGATGCACTCTGGAGCTTAAGGTGAGAGCTCTGGAGTTCAATCCAGGTAACCGCAGCCAGGACTGGTATTACTTGAGGTTCCTCCGGTAGCCAGTCCAACACAGGATGTGCCGGTGGGCAGCAGCGGCGGCGCGGCGGTGGGTGCCATTGATCTGCTGGCAGGCTGCAGGGGTGACACTGCAGTGGAGCGACTCAGGAGGGTCACATGACGGGGTGTCTCGGCGGCTGGTGCAATTGATCTGACTGTGTGGAAAGGAGAGGAGAGAAGGAGCGCTATGAAGGACCTTAATAGATTGGACACTAACTAAAGTGTATCTGAGTCTATTCTATTGTGTATGTGTGGACATAGTCAATTTATTAGGTAATCCACTAATGAGCATTATTTTGTATACACTTTGCACTTGATACTCAACCCCATTCCTCTTTTGTACAATTGTATACTGGAGTATATATTTATACATGGTAGTCCTACATGTTATTTATTTATTATCCATTTTATTCATTATATTCACTTTTTTCATATTTTATTATGTAATTTTATATATTCTGTGCAGTGCAGGTGCATGCGCACATTCCATCCTCAATCTTGGTGGCTCCTGCGCGGGTTATCCTGTATTGCAGTTTTTGACTTGTAATGTTTTGATGTTTTTGTTGCATACATAGTATCTAATGGCAATCTGTTAATATGGTAGGCATATTGGGGGGTGCTACTGCTATGGACAATAAGAAACACGCTGCCACTTTAAGAGACAGAAACCTCCCCGTGTTGAGGAGTACTGGAATGTTCTGCACCCCCTGCAGAAAGTGTGCTAATGGACAGCCCGAGTGTAAGAAGAGAAGTGAGTTTTCTGTTTTGATTGTAGAAGCGTGTGAAGGAACACACAGCCGGTGTGTCTCGGAGGATTGGAGTTTTTCTTCTGAATCGAGAGAGAGACTTGCAGATAACAGGGAACCAGCGAGGAATCTGAAGCAAGAAGAAGATTTTGATCTCCTTAACCCGGCCCAGGAGAAGTGCGCACCTTCAGATGAGACTATTGTTGGGCGGCCCCGGTGGTACTCGTCAAGAAAAAGGATGGAACCATCCGGTTCTGTGTAGACTACAGAAAACTCAACGCCTGTACCGTTCGCGACTCGTACCCATTACCACGAATCGAAGAATCCTTGACGGCCTTGGGGAAGGCCAAGTACTTCTCCACCTTGGATCTAGCAAGCGGGTACTGGCAAGTACCTGTGGCGGAAAAAGACAAAGCCAAGACCGCGTTCATCCTCCCGATGGGATTGTTTGAGTTTAACCGGATGCCCTTCGGACTCTCCAATGCTCCGGGCACGTTTCAACGGCTGATGGAAAAGTGCTTGGGAGACCTAAATTTTGAAGCGACCCTGATCTATCTGGATGACATCATCGTGTTCTCGGCCACGTTCAAAGAACACCTTGACCAGCTTGGACAGGTACTCGGGAGACTGCAGGCTCATAACCTGAAGGTGAAGCCCAAAAAATGCCACCTCTTCAAGAGAGAGATCGAGTACCTGGGTCACACAGTGTCACAAGATGGAGTCCTACCCTCCGCAGAAAAGGTGGCGGCCATTCAGAAGTGGCCAGTCCCTCGAACGGTGAGGGAACTCAAGGCATTTCTTGGACTCGCCGGGTATTACCGCCGGTTCGTCAAAGACTTCGCAAAGGTGGCGGGTCCTTTGAACGAGCTGTTGAGGGGGACCGCCGGAGTGTCGAAGAACCAGGGCATCTCTTGGGCTCAGAGACAAGATGAGGCTTTTCAGGCTATGAAGAATGCCCTTACTTCAGCACCGATCCTGGCCTATGCGGACTTCGACCGACCATTCCTGCTGTACACAGATGGTAGCCTTCATGGACTCGGTGCCGTATTGTCTCAGATGCAAAATGGACATGAGAGAGTCATTGGCTACGCCAGTAGGTCCCTGCGGGACAACGAAAGAAACCCACACAATTACAGCTCCTTTTGACTAGAACTCCTGGCCCTAGTGTGGGCCATGACAGAGAAATTTGCTGGCTTCCTGACAGGAACCAAGATCCAGGTCCGGACAGACAATAATCCTCTGGCCCACCTTGAGAATACCAAATTGGGAGCCTTGGAACAACGGTGGGTGGCTCGCCTTGCAAAGTTTGACTTTACCATCTGTTATCACCCTGCTACCGAAAACGCAAATGCGGATGGGCTGTCAAGAGTGACGGTGGAGACCCCAGTGGGGGATCTTGATGAACGATTAGAGGAGGAAGAAACGCCAGACTTTAGCAAGTTTGGGCCCTCGGTAGTTGCGTCCCAGTTGAGTAGGCAGGCTTGCACACTGCCCCGGTCCCTGGGGAGAACCAATGAAGAATGGGGATGTGCTCAAGATGCAGACGAAGGGCTGCAATAGATGAAACACTGGGTAACTGAGAAGCAGAAGCCAGACAAACAAGAAAGGGCTAACCTGGGCGCCGAGATGATGAGTGTCTTACACCAGTGGGATAGACTGGAAGTTCGAGGATCAGTGTTATATCGTAAGAGACAACAGCCAAAAGATATAGAAGCAAGATGGCAGGTGGTCATCCCCGGAAAAATGGCTCAAGAGGTAGCTAAGGAAGCTCACGAGTTTGGCGCTCACTTTGGACCTGCAAAGACCTACCAATGGTTACAGCAGTACGTGTACTGCCCCAGGTTGGAGTCTGTGGTGGAAGAGGTTTGCCGACAATGTCGAGTATGCGACCTCGTTAAAAGCACCGAACAAAGGGCACCCGTTCAGACCATACAGACCAAAGAACCGCTAGAACTGTTGATGATTGATTATCTCCTCGTGGGACACTCCACTCGGGGACTACAATACTGTTTGGTTATGACCGACCATTTCTCCAAGTTCGCTGTAGTCACCCCGACTAGAGATCAGACTGCTGATTCGGCGGCACGGGCCATCTGCCAAGACTTCATCTGGGTGTATGGATGCCCGAAGCGGATCCACTCCGATCAGGGTGCATGTTTTCAAGGCAAGGTGATGGAGGAATTATGTCGTATGTATGACATCGAGCGATCTCGGCCTACACCTTACCATCCCCAAGGCAATGGAGCATGTGAACGCTTCAACCGAACTCTACTTCAAATGCTGAGAACATTAGAGGAAGATAAGAAGGCATGTTGGCCGGATTACCTGGCAGAACTGGTCTGGGCCTACAATAACCGAGTTCACTCCACTACAGGGTACACCCCATATCTACTGCTGTTTGGAAGAGTTGGGCGAGAAATCATCGAGCTGAATTTGGAGCAGCCAGAGGATTTCATGGAACGAACTGTCACTTCGTGGGTGAAAGAACATCGACAACGATTACAGACGATACGTCGGTTGGCTTGTCAACAGCTACAGAAGAAAGAACATATGAGCCCTAAACCGATTCAAGAGATACCGCTTCAACCTGGAGATCAAGTGTTAGTCAGAGAGAAACGCCCCAAGGGTAAACTGAGTGAAAGATGGGAAGTTCAACCCTACAGAGTAATCGAACGGGTGTATGCTGACGGCCCGGTCTACAAGGTGCAAATTGAGAATGGAGCGTCCGGCCCTAGAGTACTACACAGAAATATGTTGCGACCATGCCGGTCTGAAGCTCTTTCTACGCCAAGATCTCCTGCAGTCTCTGCCCCACTCCCTGAACTTACGTCATCTGTGTGTGAAGTCGATGATGACTGGTGGACAGTCCCCGATGCAGGGGCGGATCCTCAGCCTTCCGGAAACGGAGATCCCATGGATGAGCCACTACTGCCACGGGAAGAAGAGACCAGCCAAGATTCCACTGCAGCTCCCACAGCAAGTGTTCCTCCGGAAGCTAGTCAAGCCGGGCCTGATAGTCAAGATCTTAGAAGATCTCAGAGGTCTACTGCAGGGGTTCCACCAATCCGATATGTTGAACAATGTACTAGGTCTGCTGTACTGCCATTGTTGTCTCCTCTACAGGTTTGAACCTTTCTTCAAAACACAGTGGGCTCAAAGCTGTGATGGCCGAGGACGACCATCATTAAGTGCGGAGGCATATTGGGGGGTGCTACTGCTATGGACAATAAGAAACACGCTGCCACTTTAAGAGACAGAAACCTCCCCGTGTTGAGGGGTACTGGAATGTTCTGCACCCCTTGCAGAAAGTGTGCTAATGGACAGCCTGAGTGCAAGAAGAGAAGTGAGTTTTCTGTTTTGATTGTAGAAGCATGTGAAGGAACACACAGCCGGTGTGTCTCGGAGGATTGGAGTTTTTCTTCTAGAACCTAGAGAGAGACTTGCAGATAAAAGGGAACCAGCGAGGAATCTGAAGCAAGAAGAAGATTTTGATCTCCTTACTAAAGAATGTATGTCTGGAACACCAATGGTGTGAACAGGGTGCAAGACTCAAAAATATACAACTAAACAATAGGATAAAGAGTTGCACACCAGTCACAATGTATAGGGGAATAATGAAAAGCATAACTGCTATATGAATACTAGACTGAAAAATACAATGGACTATCTGAAATAAGTGAAAAACATGAAAATGGTATCTGCATAACTGCTATGAAAAATAGAAATGAGAGATATTTAGCCATTGTATTGATCAATGCAAAGGAGCCCCAAAACCAAACGCCAAGGTAATCTCTATTTTTGGGGTCCCTAACCTATGTGTAACCTCACCTGCAGTTAAAAAACTTGCTCTGTATGGGAAGCAAGGGACCAAGCTATATATGTGTGAAATAAGAGACATGGCTATGGGTGGGGCAGGGTTCTCAGACAAAAAGTGCATACTAACTAAAGAATGTATGTCTAGAACACCAATGGTGTGAACAGGGTGCAAGACTCAAAAATATACAACTAAACAATAGGATAAAGAGTTGCACACCAGTCACAATGTATAGGGGAATAATGAAAAGCATAACTGCTATATGAATACTAGACTGAAAAATACAATGGACTATCTGAAATAAGTGAAAAACATGAAAATGGTATCTGCATAACTGCTATGAAAAATAGAAATGAGAGATATTTAGCCATTGTATTGATCAATGCAAAGGAGCCCCAAAACCAAACGCCAAGGTAATCTCTATTTTTGGGGTCCCTAACCTATGTGTAACCTCACCTGCAGTTAAAAAACTTGCTCTGTATGGGAAGCAAGGGACCAAGCTATATATGTGTGAAATAAGAGACATGGCTATGGGTGGGGCAGGGTTCTCAGACAAAAAGTGCATACTAACTAAAGAATGTATGTCTGGAACACCAATGGTGTGAACAGGGTGCAAGACTCAAAAATATACAACTAAACAATAGGATAAAGAGTTGCACACCAGTCACAATGTATAGGGGAATAATGAAAAGCATAACTGCTATATGAATACTAGACTGAAAAATACAATGGACTATCTGAAATAAGTGAAAAACATGAAAATGGTATCTGCATAACTGCTATGAAAAATAGAAATGAGAGATATTTAGCCATTGTATTGATCAATGCAAAGGAGCCCCAAAACCAAACGCCAAGGTAATCTCTATTTTTGGGGTCCCTAACCTATGTGTAACCTCACCTGCAGTTAAAAAACTTGCTCTGTATGGGAAGCAAGGGACCAAGCTATATATGTGTGAAATAAGAGACATGGCTATGGGTGGGGCAGGGTTCTCAGACAAAAAGTGCATACTAACTAAAGAATGTATGTCTGGAACACCAATGGTGTGAACAGGGTGCAAGACTCAAAAATATACAACTAAACAATAGGATAAAGAGTTGCACACCAGTCACACTGTAAAAACTACTGTATAATAAGAATGGTGTCACGGCGGTGAGCGCCATTGATTAGCCGACGGGTTGCAGGGGTGTCGCGGCGGGAATTATTGATCTGCCAGCAAGCTGCAGGGGTGTCATGGTGGCGGGTGCATTGATGTGCCCAGAATCGGACTGGCTACCGGAGAAATCTCCAGTGATACCAGGCTTGGCTGCGGTTACCTGCACTGAACGCTGGAACTGTCACCTGAGCTCCGGAGTGCAGCCTGGACTGAACTCGGGGTTTGCAGGACTGAACCGCGGGCGCCGACTGATTTCATGGTGATTGCGGTTCAGTTCATGTCCCAGCTGTGGACAGGCCGGGCTGAACTCCGGAGCTCAGGTGACAGCTTTAAAGTTCAGCATGGCCTGTCTGCAGTTGCCATGAACTGAACCGCAATTGCCGGGGAATCAGTAGGCGCTTGCAGTTCAGTCCTGCAAACCCCGAGTTCAGTCCAGGATGCACTCTGGAGCTTAAGGTGAGAGCTCTGGAGTTCAATCCAGGTAACCGCAGCCAGGACTGGTATTACTTGAGGTTCCTCCGGTAGCCAGTCCAACACAGGATGTGCCGGTGGGCAGCAGCGGCGGCGCGGCGGTGGGTGCCATTGATCTGCTGGCAGGCTGCAGGGGTGACACTGCAGTGGAGCGACTCAGGAGGGTCACATGACGGGGTGTCTCGGCGGCTGGTGCAATTGATCTGACTGTGTGGAAAGGAGAGGAGAGAAGGAGCGCTATGAAGGACCTTAATAGATTGGACACTAACTAAAGTGTATCTGAGTCTATTCTATTGTGTATGTGTGGACATAGTCAATTTATTAGGTAATCCACTAATGAGCATTATTTTGTATACACTTTGCACTTGATACTCAACCCCATTCCTCTTTTGTACAATTGTATACTGGAGTATATATTTATACATGGTAGTCCTACATGTTATTTATTTATTATCCATTTTATTCATTATATTCACTTTTTTCAGATTTTATTATGTAATTTTATATATTCTGTGCAGTGCAGGTGCATGCGCACATTCCATCCTCAATCTTGGTGGCTCCTGCGCGGGTTATCCTGTATTGCAGTTTTTGACTTGTAATGTTTTGATGTTTTTGTTGCATACATAGTATCTAATGGCAATCTGTTAATATGGTAGGCATATTGGGGGGTGCTACTGCTATGGACAATAAGAAACACGCTGCCACTTTAAGAGACAGAAACCTCCCCGTGTTGAGGAGTACTGGAATGTTCTGCACCCCCTGCAGAAAGTGTGCTAATGGACAGCCCGAGTGTAAGAACCAGCGAGGAATCTGAAGCAAGAAGAAGATTTTGATCTCCTTAACCCGGCCCAGGAGAAGTGCGCACCTTCAGATGAGACTATTGTTGGGGGCCCCCGAGACTGGATCCACGTCCCCAGCATCACTGTGAGTTGAATATTGTGCACATACTAGGGGCTAAAGTAGGCTTCAGTAGGTAGAACACGGCATCCGTGTGGCCCGTTTAGCAGAGGCCAGAGAGGTTACGTGTAGAGTAGCATTGTACCTGACTGTTTTTTGTGTTTCTTGAACCTGTAATAGTTGGAGCACCGTGCTATTGAGCGGACCAGCTAGAGAATACAAAAGTGTTGTTAAATCACGTTTTGCCACTGTATACCCCGTGCCTGAACCTGCCTTCTCCACATCTTTCCCCGCCTGTTAATAAATACACCCTTGTTGTTCGCACCTTGTCTTGTGTACTGTAACCTACTCTGCACTGCGGTGGTCCTCTCGGCCATCGCTTCAGGCATTCGTAGGGTTAATGTAACCAATTGTTCATTCCAATTGTTAATATCCAATCATTGGTTTCCTGCCCCTTTATATGTCACTTCCCGTCCCCCTTCATTTATCACCTGATGAAGATAGCTTGCCTATTGAATCGCGTTGTGGTTTTCAAGAAAAATAAAGATTTTAAAGACTAAAGATTTTCCTCTTCCTAGTGCTCCATTTTACCGGTTGTTTACTCTAGGTTACTGGTCTGACTGTGGGCTCAGTTGAATCCCCAGATATGACTTACCGGGGCAGCAGTGGTGGAGCAAGGTCATAGGAGGCAGGGGGTGTAGCGGTGGGTGCCATTGATCTGTGGGCAAGCTTCAAGGATGTCAGAGGACAGGGTGTCTTGGTGGCGGGTGCATTGAGTTGACTGTGACTGTTGATGCAATGAATTTCAAGAAAATGGCTGCGGAGGTGGCACGTGCAGAGATAGGACGCCATGGCCATTTTCTTGAAGTCCATCGCTTCAGTCTGCGCGCGCGCCGCCTCCGCGGCCATTTTCTTGAAGTTCAATGCTTCAACCTCAATAAATTAAATGGCACCCGCAGTCTATTCAATGCACCCGCCGCCAAGACACCCCGTCCTGTGGCACTATTACAGTCCAATTGCCCGCATATCAATGGCACCCACTGCGACACCCTGGAGGGTGTCCTGTGACCCTGTCTGCTATGACCCTGCTCTACCACTGTCGCCCCGGTAAGCCATATCCGTTTTGTAATACGCACCCCTATTTTATCCCAGTTTTGGGGTAACAAAAGTGTGCCTTACAATCTGTGAAATATGGTAAGTGTTGTATTATTTATTTATATCAGTTCACAAATTGCAAAGAGAATGAACAAAAGATAACTCTAAATTAAACAAGTATTTAATTTAGTGCTGGCCTAATGCAGAGCCGCTTGTTATTCAGTGCAGAGGGTGGTTAAAGTAGTGACTGAAACCGCGTTGGCATCGCCCCTATGAATGAAGCTGAACGCTGCCGGGAGGTATAAAGTTCACTTCCTCCCGGCAGTGGAGCTCTAAGTGTTGGCGCCGGCCAGGTTCAGGACACTATTAACCTGCACAGATTAACCCCATATCTGCAGGTTAATAGGTCACCTTTAAGAAAAGATTCTTCTGAATTGCTATATTTTGAGGAATTCCAATATTTACGAAAACAGACTTGTCAAAAGATATGACAGCTCCTCTTTAACACGGAACGTTTAATTTATTTTTTCCTACTGAATTAATATGAAATTCAAGTGTTTATAAGCAAAATGCAATTAAGTAGTGCAGGGATTTTGCTCGTTACCTCTTAATAATCCACTTTATTACTATTGAGTCAAATCCATTCTGCTTTCAAAAAAAACAAGTCCTAATCACTTTGCTAAATATTTGCAGTAACAAAAGAGAAATGAAATCCTTTTGTCTGGATTAGATCCCAGCATCGCAGGTAGTGATTTCCAGTACACCTGCCGTGTCGGGGACCTAATTAAGAAGGTACAGTAAACAAATTGAAAATGTCTTGAAAGCAGATGCAGACTTGCATTTACCAGGCGATTCCTTGTGAGATGTGGTGCCGGAATCTGTAATTGGGAAAGATGTTTCCTCCCCAATTCAAAATAAGCATCGGTGTTTGTAAATGATTTAGGTGGGACTTAAAACATCAGCTGGCTTCATAGGAGACTTCCCGAGCAAATGGAAGTCTAATTATATTCAGAGGGAATAATGGAATTAAAATGCTACACAGGCTGATCATTTACATTCTGGTATGGAGGTTATGCCACCAAAGCTCATGTCATGTAGCGTTTGCCGTAGCCTGATCTTCTTTGTAAACAGCTGACTTTAATAGTCCCCTATTCAGTTGAAAAGATTATTTGCCGTATGAACACTCAAGCCACCACTACTCTTTAGAGATGGGGACCCTGTTTCTCCCTCGCTCCTTTCAGCTGTATGATTTCAGCAGAGGAGTTTGAATATTTCAGTAGAACAGCAGTAGAGCACATATGTTGTGACTTCATTTTGACTCTGTAGCATGGAGAGAAACAACCGAACGCTGCACCCTGATAGATGGGTGATTAAATATTTTTAGTTAAAATATATGTATGTTGTGACACCTGTGCAATAAATCCAGTGAACTGTTGCATCTGTTGGATTGGTGTTATATTTCCATGGAGTGGATGTAGGCAGTAGAAGTGATATCTGAAGTTATAAATGTAGAGCATAAAGAGTTAGCATACTGAGCTGCTGTGTCAAATTCTAAGTCATACGGAATGTACAGCTAGTGTTAGCATTCAAATCCAACTGGATGTGATCAGAAAATTAATTATGCTGTGTTGATTTGACTGGTAGTCAGTATCTTTCTATTTGTATATAAATCTAAGCATAGAGAGAAACAACCGAACACTCAACGCTGGTAGATGGGTGATTATAAGTTTTTAATTGGAATATATGTATATTGTGACACCTGTGCAACGGATCCAGTGAAGTGTTGCATCTGTGTGTGATTGGTGTTACATTTGTATGGAGTCATACTCTTGGGCTAAAAGCCCACGAATGGATGTAGGTAATAGGAATGATATCTGAAGTTACAAATGCAGAGCATAAAGAGTTAGAACACTGAGCTGCTTTGTTAAATGCTACATCTTAAAGAATGTGTGAGCCAAGTGTCATGCGACTGTGACCCGATACTGCAATCAGGTCACAGCTTCGAAGCTGAGGGCGGGCGCTGCAGAGGAGAGAGAGGGGTTAATCACCCCATCTCCTTCATTGTCAGCCTGTGCGTATATTGCACTGCACTGGGATAACATCTGAGTGCAGTCCGATGTATCTCTTGCACCCATTCACTTAAATGGGTGTGAGAGATATGGCTCTCACAGAAAATCGCAGCATGCTGCTACTTTTCTCGCATCCAGATTCTGCATGCAAGAAAAGCTGACTGTGACGCCCTGGCAAAACCAAGGTGTCACAGAACCTGCAGAAATCCAGCAAAGTGCAGGCCATTCTCCTCCTTGGTAACCTGATCCCACACCAGTGCAGCAGGACAGACACACCCCCTCAGTGTAAGAGCTAAACAGAGCAGCGGGGAGGGGCTGGAGCAGAGTGAGTGAGGAGAGTGAAGAGAGCAGACCAGGGGAGGATAGCTTCTGGCTGCTGTAAGGAAGGGAAGTGTGAGGAAGGGGCCTGAGGCGACCGGGGCAGGGTAGCGGCCCGCCGGCATCAAAAGAAGACCCGGATCACTGCAGGGGGAGTGGGCTCCCCATTCCCGACTGAGGAGAGAGAGTGGAGAACAAGGCAGGAGAAAGAGGCAACACCGGCAGTTCCTAGTTTACCAGTGACTCTGTGTGGTTTAATCGTGAGTACAACAGTGCCATCTGGCACCACGCTGCGCTGCACCGCAACCCTACACCCGGCCAAAACCCATCCTGCGGAATCCTCCTCCCTCCTATCGGGCCCCGGGACCACCAGCCCCTACCCACAGAGGGGTCAACACCTAGCTGCTCCTCGCCATCGCTCCCGGGAACCCCGTCACCAGCAGCGGTGATGTCCACCATCACCACAACCCGTGGGTGGCGTCACGAACTCTCCACATCCCGAAGAAACCCAATTCCCCCTTTCACTCAAGGGCGAGGAGCGCTGCTCGAGCCCCGGGTCCGGCCCGCTCGAGCCACCGAGGAGGAGGCACCGGATCCAGGCGCAATCTCCCCGAGCAGCCCCCCACGACGACGAAGCTGGTCCCCACCCCCGACAACTTGGCGTCACGAACAGGATTGAACCAGTCTACTTACCGGTAGAAGTGCGCTCTGTGATCCCCGTCAGCGGCGTCCCGCTGAGAAATCTGAAGATCCGCCATTTTGGGGGCGAATATTTCCCACTCAAGTCATCTTCCTGAGCAGTGAAGGCGCGAAAAGTGAAGCCCCGCCCCCGAAAAGGTGAAGTGCTGTAGAACTACCAAGGGGGGGCGGGTGAACCAGCTGCTGCTGATGTCCGGGGGAAGAGAAAAGGAGAATGTCAGCGTCCAGGAAGGCGAGCGGAGCGGCATCCATCACCGGAGTGGCGTGGCCTGGAGGTAAATCAGCTAGCCAGCAGGTGGCTCCCGCTCCGGTCACAGGAGCCGAGGTCCCGGGGATGCCAGCAAGTCCAGCGGCACCCACCGAAGGACCCGCTGGTGGTGACGACCCTGCGACGGTAACGGAACAGGCACCGGTAGGCCGCCTGGCTGCACCTGAGAGGCCGGAATCGGAGAGCAGCGACCCCGATAGCAGCATCCCGGTGGCTGCGTATATCCCGCAGGATGGCGGGAATGGCTACCCAATGGCTTCGTTGCCCAGAGTGTGCCCCAACGGTGCCAAACCTTAAAGCTGCAAGTTAACCCCTGAAGTTCCAGTTTTAAAGTTTTGATTGTTTATTCCCCGAGGCCGGTTCACCGTACCCGCACCGCAGGTGGTGGAGAGAGGGGTCTTTCAGACAGTGTCACCAGGAGTGAGGTGGCATTGGGGACCCAGGCGGACCTGTGGTGGACAGGGGAAAGTGGTTGGAGAAAGGCTGCGACGGCAGCAAAGCCCCATAGTTAATGGGTCCCCCGTTCCGTAACCGTTCCCGCTTGGGTGGCCTGGGCCAGTTCCCGTTTCTGGACTGGGGAAAAGGGATGCTGCCTGTTTCTTAGGGGCAGCATCAAGGCTCAGGTTGTTTGGGTGGGAAAGCGGGAGGACCCGGTCACGTTCCGATTAATACCATTGTATTATTGTTAGTATGCTTGTAACCCTGTTTTATCTTTTTTTTTAGTTCCCGTTCAATAAATGTTGGTGCCCGGACAGCCCGAGGATGGGCTGTGTTTTACCAAGGGGGTGTGTGACGCCCTGGCAAAACAAGGGTGTCAAAGAGCCTGCAGAAATCCAGCAAAGTGCAGGCCATTCTCCTCCTTGGTAACCTGATCCCACACCAGTGCAGCAGGACAGACACACCCCCCCAGTGTAAGAGCTAAACAGAGCAGCGGGGGAGGGGCTGGAGCAGAGTGAGGGAGGAGAGTGAAGAGAGCAGACCAGGGGAGGATAGCTCCTGGCTGCTGTAAGGAAGGGAAGTGTGAGGAAGGGGCCTGAGGCGACCGGGGCAGGGTAGCGGCCCGCCGGCATCAAGGAAAGACCCGGATCACTGCGGGGGGAGTGGGCTCCCCTTTCCCGACTGAGGAGAGAGTGGAGAACAAGGCAGGAGAAAGAGGCATCTGGCTGCAGGGCAAGAACAGGGGTCTGCTGTACTGTGTGTGGGATCCCAAAAACACCCTCCGTACCGAAGGGTGCGGACACCGGCAGTTCCTAGTTTACCAGTGACTCTGTGTGGTTTAATCGTGAGTACAACAGTGCCATCCAGCACTGCGCTGCGCTGCACGCAACCCTGCACCCGGCCAAAACCCATCCTGCGGAATCCTCCTCCCTCCTATCGGGCCCCGGGACCACCAGCCCCTACCCACAGAGGAGTCAACACCTAGCTGCTCCTCGCCATCGCTCCTGGGAACCCCGTCACCAGCAGCGGTGGTGCCCACCATCACCACAACCCGTGGGTGGCGTCACGAACTCTCCACATCCCGAAAGAAACCCAATTCCCCCTTTCACTCGAGGGCGAGGAGCGCTGCTCGAGCCCTGGGTCTGGCACGCTCAAGCCACCTAGGAGGAGGCACTAGATCCGAGCACAATCTCCCCGAGCAGCCCCCCGCGACGGGTAAGCTGACCCCCACCCCCGTCACTGACCAACTGCTGTCCTTCATTGACTAACATTGGTCAGAGTGCAATGCAAGATTTTCTTGCATTGCACTCGTCCGATTTCAATGCTCGTGTGCGCGTATCCTTACAGAGAACAAGCAGTGCTACCACAGAAGTAAACATAGAGGTTGGAAATGGCTAAAAGTGAAAAGGGGAACCCAGATGATAGAAGTGTCAGGATAAGAGCGAGGATTTGACACAGCAGAAAGAATCATAGAGCCTTATTCCTGCCTTTGACAATTGTTATACAAGAAGAAAATAACTACTGAAGACTAAGGGGGGTGTTACACGCTACGATATATCGGGAGATATGTCATCGGATTCCGTGACGCACATCCGGCATCGTTTGACATATCATAGCGTGTGACAACTACGAGCGACTGTTAACGAGCAAAAATACTCACCTTATCGTTGCTCGTTGACACGTCGTTCATTTTCATAATTTCGTTCCTCCTTCTGTGCGCTGATTGTTCATCGTTCCCGAGGCAGCACAAGTCGCTTCGTGTGACAACTCGGGAACGACGAACTGCAGCTTACCTGCGGCCGCTGGCAATGCGGAAGGAAGGAGGTGGGCGGGATGTTACGTCCTGCTCATCTCCGCCCCTCCACTTCTATTGGGCGGCCGCTGTGTGATGTCGCTGTGACGCCGAACGTCCCTCCCGCTTCAGGAGGAGGATGTTCGCCGCCCACAGCGAGGTCGTTCGGTAGGTAAGTACGTGTGACGGGGGTAAACGACTTTGTTCGACACGGGCAGCAAATTGCCCATGACGCACAAACGATGGGGGAGGGTGCGATCGCTCATGCGATCGCACGATATATCGTCCCGTGTAATGCCGCCTTAAGTTCAAGGAAAATATTGAATCAGCGACAGAAATAAATGTGTGTATGTTTAAAAAACTGTGAAGAGGTAACTGATTGAGTGTTGAGTTGCCAGTCAAGAGTTACTGCTGCCAAGAGGTGACCAGCACCATGAATGTGTGCTGTGCTGCTTTTTGATGAAACAAAGAGAATGTGTCTATATGAAGAAAGTGCTGCTGAGGTCTTTGCCAGGAAACTGTTGCAAGAATGAGCAAAGGATCACCTGTGTTAGTTTTTAGTTCTTTGTTGCATACCTCTAGTCAAGTCTGTTACCTCCTAAAGAGATTTTGTAATCTTTAACCCCTTCACGACATTTGTATATTTATATCAAAGGTTGTGTTCCTGCCTTTGATGCAGGCTCACAGGTTGAGCTCATATCTTTCCCTGCACATGATGGTTTATCTGATCAGTTGTCATGTGCCTCTAATCTCTAGTCTGGGATCGGCCTGCGGCTGTTAACCAGTAAATCCCGCTAACAATCTCTGACAGTGGGTTTTAACATGCGCTTATGGGGTCCACATCATTGACGATTCCCAATGCACTGCTCCATATAGCGCAAGCGATCAAGTCTGCGGCTTCAAGTCCCCTAAAAAGTCTAGTAAATACAATAAAAAATGGTGGAAAAAAGTTTTCAAAAATAGGAAAAAGAAAAGAGAAAAGTTCAAAGCACCTCTCTTTTGCCCCATTGAAAATAAAACAATAAATAAATACATATATTTAGTATCGCATTCAGAAATTAATGATCTATCAAAATATATAATAAACTAACTGAATCGGTAAACAGAGTAATGCAAAAAAAATATTAAAAACTCCAGAATAATTTTTTTGGCTGCCAACATTGCAATAAAATACAATAAGAGGCAATCAAAACATTATATTTACCCCAAAAATGATGTCAGTAGAAACGTCAGCTTAGGGTGCAAAGGATAATCCATCTCTTAGCCTCAGGTGCCGAAAAATAAAAACTTGTATGTGTCTCTGAATATGGCACAAAAATAAAGCAGTGATCAGTGTGGCATATAGCCAAAGGACGTCCACTTCTCTACCTTTCTGGGACTCTTCCAGTCTCTCTGTATCTCTGTACAACCTGCTGGTGACATTCTAAGCTCAATGGCCACTTCCATCTGAGAACATCCTGCTTGAAGCCTCACAATGGCATGGTACTGTTGATCAATTGTTAGGTGTCATCTTGGTCTCATGATGTTAAAATTAGAGATGAGCAAGCCTCTGAAGGCTCGAGTTCGATTCGTCGAACGGAGGCCCCGTTCGAGTTCGGTTCGACAAACCGTTCGACGAACCTCTCGAGCCCCATTGAAACCAATGGCAGGCAAACACAAACACATAAAAACACATTATAAATGTACACACACAGTTAAAAAACATTTCCATTACACTTACAGGTCCCCGCGACGCGTCCTGCACTCTGTCTCCCGCCGCTTTTCCTTCCGATAATCGCTGCGTCCTCCCGGTAATCAGCACTGATGATAGCACCTATCGTGACGTCAAAATAGCATGTGACCAGTCCCGTGTCTATTATCTCATTGGCTACAGACTGGTCACATGGCTATGACGTCATGCTAGGTCCTGTCAGTGCATCTCTCCGCCGGTATGCGGTGATCGTTCTAGCATGTCCGTGTACCGGCGAAATGCTCTGACACATGGTCGACTCCCCATTTCTGCATCTGGGCGCTCTTTACAGACTCAGCCACCATGCAGGGACTAGCTGTCACAGCTGGTAAATAGCGGCACCTGGAGTCACGTGATCGGAGCACCGTTGCTATGGTAACCCGCCTGTCAGCAGTGATGTCACCACTTACAGCATGCAGCGGCACCGGGAATCATGTGATCGGAGCACCATTGCTATGGTAACTCGCTTGTCAGCGGTGATGTCACCGCTTACAGCACGCAGCTTCTGCTCACTCATTGAGTAAATAGACTGCATGGGAGCAGCAGCGTTCTTCCTCCCATGCAGTGCTGTCTGATGTAGCAGAGCTGCATGGGTTGAAGGAGAAAGAAGACAGAAGACCATGGATCGTGGAGGGCTGACAGGGAGTAATAAACATGGAGTCTTTAAGTGTGTCTATGTATTTATTTCTATTAAAGTTTTTTTTCTCTGTGTGGTGTCTTTTTTTTAACCCTTTATTGGAGATTATTAATGGCCGGGTCAAACTTGCCTGACATTAAGAATCTCTGACTTAATACTAGCTAGTAAAACAAAGATAGTATTAACTCATTATTACCCAGCGAGCCCCCCGGCTTCAGGGCAGCTGGCAGAGTTGGATACAGCGCCAGATGAATGGCGCTTCTATGAAAGCACCATTTTCTGGGGCGGCTGCGGACTGCAATTCACAGCAGAGGGGCCCAGAAAGCTCAGGCCAACCTGTGCTGCAGATTCCAATCCCCACATGCCTAGTTGTACCTGGCTGGACACAAAAACGGGGCGAAGCCCACATCATTTTTTTTTTTAAATTATTTCATGAAATTCATGAAATAATTAAAAAAAGGGCTTCGCTATTTTTTTAGTTCCCAGCCGGGTACAAATAGGCAGCTGGGGGTTAGGGGCAGCCGTACCTGCCTGCTGAACCTGGCTAGCATACAAAAATATGGCGAAGCCCACGTCATTTTTTTGGTGGGCAAAAAACTCCTGCATACAGTCCTGAATGGAGTATGCTGGGTCTTGTAGTTCTGCAGGTGCTGTCTGCTCTCCTGCATACACTAGTGAATGGAGCATGCTGAGCCTTGTAGTTCTGCAGCTGATGTCTGCTCTCCTCCATACAGACAGACAACAGCTGCAGAACTACAAGGCTCAGCATACTCCAGTCAGGACTGTATGCAGGAGTTTTTTGCCCCCCCAAAAAATTACATGGGCTTTGCCATGTTTTTGTATGCTAGCCAGGTACAGCAGGCAGCTACAGGCTGCCCCCAACCCCCAGCTGCTTATTTGTACCCAGATGGAAACCAAAAATATAGGGAAGTACTTTTTTTTTTTTCTTTAATTATTTCATGAATTTCATGAAATAATTAAAAAAAAATGACGGGGGCTTCGCCCAATTTTTGTGTCCAGCCAGGTACAACTAGGCAGTTTGGGATTGGAATCCGCAGCTCAGGGTGCCCAAGCTTTCTGGGCACCCCTGCTGCGAATTGCAGTCCGCAGCTGCCCCAGAAAAGGGCGCTTTCATAGAAGCGCCATCTTCTGGCACGGTATCCAACTCTTCCAGCTGCCCTGTTGATGGGTGGCTCGCTGGGTAATAATGGGGTTAGGGCTAGCTGTATATTATCAACTGGCCCTAAGCTTGAAATTCATGGTGTCACGCCAATATTAGACATGGCCACCATGAATTTCTAGTACAGATAAAATAAAAAACACAACACACAGAAAAATATTTTTATTAGAAATAAAACGCAACACATTTAGTGACTCCATCTTTATTGAAACAAAGAACCCCCCTCCGCAGTAATCCTGGGTCAAGGGTCCCGCGCCATCTAATTCGGATCCAATACCATCTGATCGGTTTGCTGGAAGGCAAAGCGATCAGATGATGTGTCAAGTTCAAGGGCTTGAATCACATGGCACGGCAGCTGATTGTATAAATGGCTTTTATACAATCAGATGATGCATCAGTGCAAAAAAAACAAACAAACTACACACTTCTGTGCAGACTCCTGTCTGACAGCATCAGCTGATAGTTTAGCCGGGCGGTAAAAAGCCGGTCTCACCGCTCGACTTATAGTGTCAGCTGATTCCGTCAGGTGACTGTATCAGCTGATCATCGCCAGGTCTGAGAGAGAGAGAGAAAGAAGAGAGAGAAAGAAAAGAGAGAAAAGAGAGAGAAAAGAGAGAGAAAAGAGAGAGAAAAGAGAGAGAAAATAGAGATAAAGAAGAGAGAGAAAGAAGAGAGAGAAAAAAGAGAGAAAAGAGAGAGAGAAAGAGAGAGAAGAGAGAGAAAAGAGAGAGGAGAGAGAGAAAAGATAGAGAGGAGAGAGAGAGACTGAGAGAGACTGAGACAGAGAGAGACTGAGAGAGATTGAGAGAGAGAGAGAAGAGAGAGAGAGGAGAGGGAGAGAACAGAGAGAGAGAAGAGAGAGAGGAGAGAGAAAGGGAAAAAGAGAAAAAGAGAGACTGAGAAAAAGAGAGAGAAAAAGAGAGAGAGAAAAAGAGAGAGAAAGAGAGAGAGACTGAGAGAGACAAAGAGAGAGAGAAAAAGAGAGAGACTGAGAGAGAGACAGAGAGACAAAGAGAGAGAGAAAAAGAGAGAGACTGAGAGAGAGACTGAGAGAGAGACTGAGAGAGAGAGGAGAGAGAGAGAAAAGAGAGAGAGGAGAGAGAGAAGAGAGATGAGAGAGAGGAGAGAGGAATGAGGAGAGAGAGAGAGAGAGAGGGAAAAAGAGAGACTGAGAGAGACTGAGACTGACAGACTGAAAGAGACAAAGAGAGAGAGAGAGAGAGAGAGAGAGAGAGCACTGCAGCCTCATTCCGTGAACTGCTCCGATTTTAGAGGTGTGGTTCACAGAGACGCAACGTGTGCACATAGCCTTACTGTGAAAAGCCACGTTTTTGGTGATCGAACCGTTCTTGAATGTAACTCAAACTGTCGAGCTTTTAGCAAAAAGCTCGAGTTCGTCGAACGTCTCGAACACCCCCCAACATCACTCGAACATGAAATTGGCGAACCTTGAGCCTCGAACATCGCTCATCTCTAGTTAAAATGTGAACAGCATGATGAGGAGGACTGTTTAATACCAATTCTAATTGAACCCTTAAATTTATTGGGCGATTCATGGATCAGAAAACTGTTGTGAATGTTGCTATTAAGCTCCTTGATAGACAACAGCAAGTTGTGCAAAAAGTCCTTAAACATTGAACAGTTGGACATGAGCATCCAAAAGTTTAGAGACTTTCACAAAAAGTTCACCTGAAAGGTTAGAGGGCATTTTAGGGTCATTCTGAAATTTTACCTTAACTTTTTGTGAGTAGTGTAGATAATGAGTTTGGTAATGTTGGCTTTCTGCTAATAGACTATTGTACTTCAAAACATATCAGCCTAGTGGGTCAGACCCACAGATGCGTATTGTTTCACTGAACCATTGTTATTTGCACACATACTATGGAATTCCACCTGCCTGTTTTATTTTTAATGTTAGCGCAATAAACAGATGATTTTACGGACAGTGAGTGCTGCTTCCCCATTCATTAGGCGTCATTGCCACACCCCTACAAAAGTCCGAAAACACTACATCGACAGTTATCCCTCTGTCCATGATCTAACTCATTTCTCCATAAGAACTTATCAGGTTAAAAAGTTGCATAACAATTAAGCTTTAAATAACTCTTTATTCAACAAGTCCATTCATTTTGCAATAGAAAACCTTTTACTAATAAGTAGAGTTGAGCGGATCGGTCATAATCCGGGTCCGGCGGATCCGGATCGGGTTGCCGCCGAAGTCCGGATCCGATCCAGAATCCGCGGCCATACAAATCAATGGGGAACGGGATCCGGAACGAGAGAGAGAGAGAGAAAAAAAAACCACGGATCCGGATCGTGCACCCCGAATCCCGGGTACTGGTCGGACTCGGATCGGGCTCTCAAACCGTGCAGATCCGGATTTTGCGGATCCGGGTCTGCTCAACACTACTAATAAGCCAAATCTAAAAGGTTTTTCTGGGGGGAAAAAAAGCATATAATAAGAAAGCGCCAACAATCCAATTCCTAAAAAACATACATGACGATAAATTGGGAAACATCGCCATCTAGAGGTCAAGCTCTATATTGTCACAATATATATTTTAAATTTGCAGATATAGTTCACTATCAAGGTTGTCATTTCACTCTGAAGAGATTTTGGGTTAGATCCATTGTTAGAGGGATCATATATTAAGAATCTACTCCTTAAAGAGATAGTCATATATTGCACATTTATACTGATTGATAGGATACGTTATAGTCTTTTGTTTTAAAATATTTTTATTAGGGATTATATAACATATATGGGAAAGGTCATGTAAAAACATCATATTAATTTGTAATAAGTCAAATGATTTCTTACAAGTAATAAACAATTGTTGATGGATAGGGAAGGAGGAAGAAAAGGGGAAGTTAGGATCTGAAGGATTGCAAACGTTTAATAGGGAAACAGGCAAAGAAAAAAAAAGGGGGGGGGTAAAGGGGAATGAGGAGGAACAAGGGAGTAGGAGAACCATATATCATGAATCCTTAAAAAGAAAGGAAATATCATAGCTATTTATAAAGAATACAATTACACACAAAAAACAAAACAAAAAAAAAACCACAACTATGTACAAAATTTCTGAAACCACTTTGGCAAATAAAGACCAAAAGTTTGAAGCAATCAAATGAAGGAGGAGATTTCTTTCAGGCATGGGGAGCAAGCTGACCAAAATACATGAAAAACAAACTGGTTAGAAATTACGATAGACCTTGCTGGTAGTTGTTCCAAAGATGCCATTGTTTGTGGTATCTAGAAAACGAGTTATTGAAAGTAGCATATCTTTCTTCAAATTTATTATGTAAGTTTAATGAGCTAGTTAAAATCGTAAGGGTTGGGGGTAGGGGATTCTTCCATGAGGCCGCTATCAAAGATTTAGCGGTTAGGAAAATATGGATAACTAAATGCCTATAAACTGGGTCCAAAGAATCAGAGTCCAGAGAAAGAAGGACCAATTGTGGAGTTAATATTAGATTTGAATGGGTGACATCATTAACCAAGTTAGAGACCTCTTTCCAAAAATTCTGTAGCACCTGACAGTCCCAAAAAATATGTAATAAAGTGCCTGGACTACCACAGTTCCTCCAACACAAAGAAGAACTATTGTGATTGAATTGATGAATTCTATAGGGAGTGAAATACCATCTGGATAATAACTTAAAATGTGTTTCCAAAAGCGAGGCGCAAATAGAGGATGCATTAGTTGCTTTTATGGAGGTCTGCCAATTGTCTTCTGGAAACTGTTGCTGAAGGTCTTTCTCCCAATCTATCATGTATTTTAATTTTTCAAAGTTATAATCATCAATCAAATGACGGTATATGTTTTTTGTACTCCAAAGTACTGCACTATCGGGAGAGCACAGCAAAGGATCAGTAAGCTCATGTATGGGATTTCTTGACATCAAAAGTTTTCGAAGCATAGTTCTTAAAGTCATAAGAGTTCTAAAATCTGAGTCAGGGATTTTGTGAAGAATCTTAATGTCAAGAAAGGATATAAAATCTTTGCCGTTATGGATGTTACTTATTGTTTTTAAGTTTGAGGAATGCCAGTTACTAGGAAGATCAACATCAGCCAATAATGCTAAAAATTTTAATGAAAAGTTTTTTATTTGAGAAAATTTATCATTTTTGGGACAGTGATTTGACATAGATTTCCAGGCCTTAATGGTAGCTAGAAGGGTAGGAGCTTCAGGTAAAGAGGGAGAGGGATCACCTAAATGGGCAAGTAGAAGGTTTTTGAAAGAAATATATTTGTTTGCATATAACTCCAGATCTATCCATGGAAGATTGTGACAATTTTTGAACCAATGTTGGCTACCTTTAATTATGCAGGTCGTATAATATTTGGTAAGATCAGGAACACTTAAGCCCCCCTGTTTTTTATGTTTTGTTAATATAAACTTAGATACCCTAGCCCTCTTAGAATTCCAAATATAGCTGTACATAAGCTTTTGAAGTTTTAATAAAAGCCTCATAGGGGCCAGTAAAGGAACTGATTGAAAAATATAAATAATTTTAGGCAAGATCATCATTTTAAAAGCAATAAGCCTTCCCATCCATGACAATTCTATGTTTGAGAACCGTAAAATGTCTTTTTTGGTTTTATTAGTCAGTTGTTCTAAATTGATCTCCATCATTTTAGAAAGATCTTTTGTTAAGGAAATACCTAGATAAGATATAAAAACTGGTTCCTCTGAAAAAGAGGTGAAAGCTTTGATTATGTCAATAGAGTTAGTATCAAGATTAAAGGATAAGAATTTAGACTTACGTGGATTCAATTTATAATAGGATACGTTTGAAAATTTTTCGAGGGATATAAGTAATTCCGGGATGGAAATCAAGGGATTGGAGAGGGAAAGAATTATGTCATCTGCGTAAAGACCAATCTTGTGTTGTTTAATGCGAGTTGCAATACCTGTAATGTTTATATTGGACCTAATATATTCTGCTAAAGGTTCAATGGTTAAATTAAAAAGAAGGGGGGAAAGAGGGCAACCTTGTCTAGTACCATTGGTTATGTTGAAGGAAGATGAAAGATGATTATTTGCATATACTCTCGCAGAAGGCATAGAATATAATGCCATAATCGTTTTGATAAAACTGTCATTAAAGCCGAATTTTGACAAAGTCGCCCTCAGATATTGCCAGTTTACTCGGTCAAAAGCTTTTTCAGCGTCCAATGCTAGCAATACGGATGGTGTCTTACTTTTGCCCATCTGATCAACAAGGTTAATTGCTCTCCTTGTACCATCAGAGGTCTTCCTCCCTTCAACAAAACCAAGTTGATCTATGTTAATGATATTGGGGATAATTTTTTTCAGCCTGTTTGCTAATAATTTAGAATAAATTTTGGTGTCGGTATTTATTAATGAAATGGGTCTATAATTTTCAACTCTTTCCTTATCCCCATCTGGTTTCGGAATTAAAGATATAGTTGCATTAAGCATTTCTGCAGGAAAAGAACCACTTATGGAAATTTCATTAAATGATCTGGTTAAAGAGGGAACTAAGAGGGGACAAAATAATTTATAATATTCACTTGTATAACCATCCGGGCCTGGAGATTTGCCAGATTTTAGTGAGTTGATAGTTGCCGTAACTTCTAATTCTGTAAAGGGAAGATTGAGAGATGACAAATTATCTGGGGATAGTGTAGGGAGGTTTAAGTTAGATAAAAAATTATTAATCAAAGTTGGAGAAGGTTGGGAGGTAGATGGATCATTTTTAAGATTATAAAGTTTTTCATAGTAGCTCGCAAAAGTGTCAACAATTTCTTTTGGGTGGTGTAAAATATTACCATTTGGGGATCGAATTGAAATAATTCTCCTTCTTATTCTTACATTTTTAACTTTTTGGGCCATTAATCTAGTCGGTTTGTTGATGGAAGAATAAAAGGTTCTTTTCCAGTAAAAATTAAACTTTTCGTAATCCTCAAGAAGAGCTGATCGTAGTTGAGCTCTGAGAGCAAGCAAATCCCTATGTATATTAGGTGATGGAGTGAGAAGGCTTTGCTGCAGTTTCTCTGCATCATTGATTTTAGTCTGAATGTTCTCAACTTTTTCTCTTTTTGATTTTTTATAATGTGCTGAAATTCCAAAAAGTTCCCCTCTTACCACTGCTTTGTGGGCATTCCAGATCGTTGTTGGACAGACCAAATCATTATTATTGTCTGTAAAATAATTTTTGATTACTTGTTGTAATTGGGGCTTGTAAAGGGGAGAATTAATCAAAAAGGGGCTGCATTTCCATAGAAGTGTCAGGTTTCCAGGTTTTCCAGTTCTCTTTTGAATGAGCTTGCCCTCAGTTAACATGGAGTTTTAAGGTTCTGTTGCCCTACTTCCTGTCCAGCTGCTTAAAAGGCCGCCTCTCAGCCCAGTCCAGTGCCTGAGTATACTGCTTGCTGTGTGCTCCTGCTTTGCTGCTGCTAATCCTGATTGCTTTTGGATCCTCCTAAAGACTACCGACCGACCGACTCTGGACCTTACCCGGTTTCTCAAGCTGTGCCCGGATTCCGTCTGCCATCTTCGGTCAGCACTCTGCCCGGTTCTCTCTGGTTCGTAACCACTCTGGACAATCATCCCGTACGGACACTCCTGGACTTTTACCGCTTGCCCCTTGTGACCCGGCTGCTGCGCATTTAGGCCTTCCGGGGTGATTGCCGGACAGTCCCTGTATAGGGGTTCGCTCTGGTGGTCTCCCTGGGGGAGTCCGGTGCGTGGCCCCGGGAATTCCCTCCGCTCCGTTTCGGGAAGGTATGGTGTGTATTTGTATTGCTGTGTTTGTTCCGTTGTTATCTACCGTGGTTACAGATTATAAAACATCTTGTATCAAAAACTCGTCTCTGCTGATCATTGCCCTACGCTATCGAAATCCTCGGAACATATAATAAGTATTACATTATACTCAGGCCCAAAAAAGAGGATTTCGCTGGGGCAATGACTGAGACACGAGGAGTAGATCAGCTCTTTTCTATGATTAACTCCTTGCAGCAGGAGATGGAGGTGGTGCAGACTAAACTTAGAGATGTGGAGGCACAGCTGGGTCATGATCACCAGGTACTGGGTCCGGCTATACAGGATTTGCAAGTCAGAGTGGAGGCTCAGGAAGCCGGCCCCACTACGTCCGTATCAGCTGCCGGTATGCCTAGGTTACCCCCATTCCGTTTCAATGGTGACCGTGGTCAGTTTCGTGGATTTGTGAACCAATGTATACTGTTTTTTGATGTACATGCTGATTATTACCGTTCTGACCGGTCCAAAGTGTTATGTATAATTATGTTATTAACCTCACGAGCACTGGCTTGGGCTAATCCTATGATAGAGAACCGAGACATCCGTTTAAATCACCTAGATGATTTTCTGACCGCAATGGCGCAAATGTTTGATGATCCGAATCGCCGTGCTACCGCTGAATCGGCTCTCCTTTCCTTACGTCAGGGAAAGCGTTCTGTCGTTGAATACGCCACTGAATTTAAGAGGTTAGTGGTAGACACCGACTGGGGAAACAATGCATTATTGTCTGTTTTCAGAAAGGGGTTGTCCGGTACCATCAAGGACGAGATAGCTCGTTCCGAATCTCCAGGGGATTTTGAACTGTTTCTCCAGCACTGTGTGCGTATTGATACCCGCTTGACGGAACGTAGACAGGAAAAATGGGCAGCTGTAAACCGTGTAAACAACTTTACATTTCCTTCCAGAGAACCCGCTCTCAGGACGCCACGGGAGGCCGAGGACGTTCCTATGCAAGTAGACTCTCTGCAAAAGCGAGAGACCAATGAACGTCGCGAACACCGGCTCCGTGAGCGTTTGTGTTTCTATTGCGGTCAATCGGACCATTTCTTGATCGACTGCCCGAAACGTCCGAATCGCCCAAATAAGGTATTGGCAGCCATGGCAGAGTGTGACAACACGGACGCAGAGTCCGATATCTCTGAGGCAAGTGGACACTTGGATGCGGTATTTCCCTTGACTGTAATGTCAACCTCACCGAAGGACTCGGAAGGGAAATATACCCATTGCTCGCTCCCCATTCAGATCCGGTGGGAGGGACAGCTAATACCTACCTCTGCAATGATAGACTCTGGGGCAGGGGGAAATTTCATGGACTCTTCTTTTGCCAGGAAACACGGTATCCGGACTCAGCAAAGATCCTCACCGGTTACCATGGAGACGGTAGACGGATCTCCGTTAATCTCTGGACCAGTCGATCGGGAAACCGTACCGCTAGAATGCGTCATGAAGCCAGGTCAGCAGGAGACCCTTGTTTTCATGCTAATTTCATCTCCTCATTTTCCGATTATTTTAGGTATTCCGTGGCTACGGTCTACAAATCCGGTCATCGATTGGGAAACTAAGGAAATATCCTTCCCACCGCAGAATATTCCGACCATTAGTCCAACTGTTCCGGTTCCAGTACCACCAAATACGGAGAGCACTGTACAGGTACCTGTTTTACCCCCGGTTTACCGTGACTTCGATGATATATGCGACAAAAGAAAAGCCGACCGACTTCCCCCGCATAGACCGTATGATTGCCCCATAGACTTACTCCCAGGGGCGGAGATTCCGTTTGGTCATGTCTACCCGTTGGCGGCACCTGAGCTAGCAGCACTAAAAGAGTATATTGATGAAAGCCTAGCCAAGGGATTTATTCGTCCGTCTACCTCACCCGCAGGGGCACCCATCTTTTTCGTGAAAAAGAAGGAGGGGACTCTGAGACCCTGTATTGACTACCGGGAACTGAATAAAATAACCATCCGGAACCGGTATCCGTTACCGTTGATTCCTGAGCTATTGGAGAGGGTCCAACAGGCAAAAATATTCACCAAATTGGACCTCCGTGGGGCATATAATCTGCTTCGTATACGTCCCGGAGACGAGTGGAAGACCGCCTTCCGATGTCGGTACGGACATTTTGAGTACCTAGTGATGCCTTTTGGACTTTGTAACGCTCCCGCGGCATTTCAACATCTAGTTAACGATATTTTTAGGGATATCATGGACCAATTCATGGTGATCTATCTGGACGATATCCTAATCTTTTCTGATTCTCTACAGGAACACCAGGAGCACGTCAAGACCGTACTTACCCGTCTGAGGGAAAACCACCTGTACATTAAGCTGGAGAAATGCGAGTTCCACTGCTCACAAATACAATTCTTAGGTTATGTCATCTCTCCTCAGGGACTAAACATGGAATCTAGCAAGATACAAGCCATTCTGGACTGGCCGGAACCGGGAAACATCAAGGAGGTACAACGCTTTGTCGGTTTTGCCAACTTTTACCGACGCTTTATCCGTAACTTTTCAGAGATTGTCCGTCCCATCACTCTGTTAACCAAGAAAGGACAGAAGTTTGTGTGGTCCGCCCAGGCCCAGGAAGCATTCCATCGTCTCAAGGTATGTTTTACCTCAGCGCCAATATTAGTCCATCCGAATCCCGCACTTCCCTTTATCGTGGAGGTCGACGCTTCCGACTATGCATTAGGGGCCATTCTTTCTCAAAGGACCGGGGACAAGAGTCTCTTGCATCCGTGTGCCTTCTTTTCCCGCCGATTGTCCCCTGCAGAAAGGAACTACGACATTGCGGACAAGGAATTATTGGCGATTATTTCCGCTTTCAAGGAATGGAGACACCACTTACAGGGAGCCGCGCAGCAAGTGATAGTACTCACGGATCATCGTAATCTGGAATTTCTTAAGTCTGCCAGGTGCCTGTCTCCACGGCAAGCCCGTTGGAGCCTATTTCTTAACCAATTCAATTTTGTCGTTACATACCGTCCAGGTTCACGTAATGGGAAAGCCGATGCCTTGTCCCGAATCCACGCCGTGGACTCCGTGCCTGGAACCCCGTCTCAGACCGTGTTATCGGATGCCAATTTCGTTGGAGTACTCCAGGACCAGGACTTGTGGAAGGACATCAAGCTGGCCTATGATGGTGACGTATTTCTTGCTGCCCCCCCGAATGATGTAACGCTTGTTCTTCGGAATGGTGTGTGGTTGAGAGAGCGACGCATTTATGTCCCGGAGGCCGTAAGACTTCGGGTTCTCAAGTTGGTCCATGACTCCGTGTTGGCTGGTCATAGGGGGGTACAGAAGACGCAAGAATTTCTGAGCCGTTTTTTCTGGTGGCCTACTTGCTTAAAGGATGTGAAGGACTATGTCCACTCATGTGTGGTTTGTGCCCGGTGCAAGGTCCCTCGTGTGGCTCCTACGGGACTCCTCCAACCGTTACCCGTGCCATCTCGCCCTTGGGGGTCTATCTCCATGGATTTTATTGTGGAGTTGCCAGTCTCATGCGGACACAATACCATTTTAGTGGTGGTAGATCGATTGACTAAAGCTGCTCACTTCATTCCGTGTACCGGTCTTCCCTCAGCCGCAGAGACAGTGGATTTGGTTATCCAGAATGTATTCCGATTGCATGGGGTACCAGACGAGATCATCTCTGACCGGGGCGTGCAGTTCACGTCTAGATTCTGGAAGGGGTTTTGTACGGCACTCCAGATTGATGTCTGTTTGTCTTCTGCATACCATCCTCAGACAAATGGGCAAACCGAACGGACGAATCAAACCCTGGAACAATACCTTCGATGTTATGTCAGCCATCTCCAAGACGATTGGTTGAAGATGCTTCCGTTGGCGGAGTTCTCATATAACAACACTCAGAGCAGCTCCACTAAGGTAACGCCCTTTTTCGCTAACTTGGGTTACCATCCGAATGTTTTGCCTAGGTCACCGGTTGCGGTTTCGGTGCCAGCGGTGGAGGACAGATTGACAGAGCTACGACAAAATCTGGAGGTTCTGAAGGACACTGTGGCTACGGCCCAGGAGCGTTACAAGAGGTCGGCCGACACTCACCGGAAACCGGCACCCATGTACAAGGTAGGGGACTCTGTATGGTTGTCCACCAAAAACCTGAGATTGGGTGTTCCTTCGCAGAAGCTGGGACAAAAATTCATCGGTCCATTTAAGATCACCGGGATCGTGAGCCCTGTGGCCTGTCGGCTACGGTTGCCGCACCATCTAAAGGTACACCCGGTCTTTCATGTGTCTCTCCTCAAACCTGTCTCCCCTAATACGTTTCGTGGTCATGTTGTGCCTCCTCCTCCGCCTGTGATGGTCGACGGCGAGGAGCAGTTCGTGGTTGAGGACATTATTGACTCCCGGCTCCATCGTCGTCGGCTTCAATATCTGGTACGTTGGCAGGGGTACGCCCCCGAGGACGATTCCTGGGAACCGGTGGGTAACATTCGGGCACCCCGGAAGATCGCTCAGTTTCATCGACGGTTCCCGGACAAGCCAGGCCCTGATCCGTCCTGAGGCCGTCTCTGGGGGGGGAGTAATGTCAGGTTTCCAGGTTTTCCAGTTCTCTTTTGAATGAGCTTGCCCTCAGTTAACATGGAGTTTTAAGGTTCTGTTGCCCTACTTCCTGTCCAGCTGCTTAAAAGGCCGCCTCTCAGCCCAGTCCAGTGCCTGAGTATACTGCTTGCTGTGTGCTCCTGCTTTGCTGCTGCTAATCCTGATTGCTTTTGGATCCTCCTAAAGACTACCGACCGACCGACTCTGGACCTTACCCGGTTTCTCAAGCTGTGCCCGGATTCCGTCTGCCATCTTCGGTCAGCACTCTGCCCGGTTCTCTCTGGTTCGTAACCACTCTGGACAATCATCCCGTACGGACACTCCTGGACTTTTACCGCTTGCCCCTTGTGTCCCGGCTGCTGCGCATTTAGGCCTTCCGGGGTGATTGCCGGACAGTCCCTGTATAGGGGTTCGCTCTGGTGGTCTCCCTGGGGGAGTCCGGTGCGTGGCCCCGGGAATTCCCTCCGCTCCGTTTCGGGAAGGTATGGTGTGTATTTGTATTGCTGTGTTTGTTCCGTTGTTATCTACCGTGGTTACAGATTATAAAACATCTTGTATCAAAAACTCGTCTCTGCTGATCATTGCCCTACGCTATCGAAATCCTCGGAACATATAATAAGTATTACAAGAAGATTTCTCTGGGCATGAGAGTTCAAAATAAATTCACCTAAAACTGGGGAGTGATCTGAAAAAGTTTTTGGGAGAATTGAAATTTGTTTAAATTTAGAAATAGATAGAGAAGTGGTAAGAATTAAATCAATACGAGAAAAGGTATGGTATACGTCTGAATAAAAAGTAAATTCTTTGGAAAGGGCATTAAAACATCTAAAGGTGTCTAAAAACTCATTTTTAATCAACCAATTTTTAAGAGAGGGGGAACAATTCCTTGTAGAAGAAGTTGAGTCAAGGGTGCAGTCTGGTACTAAGTTAAAGTCTCCTACAATTAAAACATCACCCAGTTTAATTTCGTTAAGCATATCTAAAACCTTATTTAAGAAACCAATTTGGCCTTGGTTAGGGGCGTAAATATTGACAATTGTACATGGACTGTTGTTGATTCTACATGACATCATATGAATTCTTCCTTGGTCATCATGAATTTCATTAATCAATTCAAAAGAGACGGTATTTCTGATCAATGTACAAATGCCCGCTTTCTTTTTTCCATGTAGGGAATAAAAAATATGAGAAAAATTTTTGTTTGGAAATTTAGGGTGCTTATCTCTTCCAAATTTTATTTCCTGAAGGCAAACTATATCAGCAGAGGCATGTTGAACATCTCTCCAAACCTGAAATCTCTTCCGGGGACTGTTTAGGCCTTTCACATTATAAGACAATATCTTCGTGGTCATTACTAAAACTAGATAACAAACAAGAAAAGCAACAATACAACAATAGACAAACTATATGAGTATTATATATATTCAAAGTAAGAGAGAAGAAAAAAAAAAAAAAAAACACACCTGAACTCCTACAGGGATTTTCACCTACCCAAAATCCCTGGAGAGGATAAGTTCACAGGACAAGAGAAGATGACTCTTAAAAGAAAAAAAGAGTCTCCACTCTTGAAAAGCAATGACGAGATAAAAATCAGGAACTAAGAAAAGAAAAGAAAAAGAAAGAAAAGCCAAATGCCATCTTCAATTTGATCAGTAACTAAATTGAAAAAGTAACTTGAATTCCATTTTCGGTCAAAAGTTACAGTAAAATTTAGAATGTATCTTATATGTTGGAGTTTCAGGTAGGATCTCGATGAGTTGTATAGTTGAGGTCTTTACGTGTATCTAAGGAAGCAAGAAAGTCAAGACCATCCTCAGGTGTTAATAAGGGAGTTATTTTTCCATTGATCCAGAGTAGCAATTTAGTTGGAAAACCCCATCGATATTGGATCCCTTTTTCTCGCAAGATTTTGGTAGTAGTTGAAAAGGATCTCCTCAGATCCATTGTCTCTTTAGATAGATCAGCGAATACCTGAATGTGATGAAAGGGGTCAGGTAATGATCTATTGTCTTTGATGTATTTTAAAAATTTTTCTTTAGTGTTAAAGAAATGAAGACGCAGTATGACATCCCTTGGAACATCCGATCCAATTGACCTTGGTTTAGGAAGTCTATGTATTCTGTCTATTTCGACATCCAATTCCGAGAGTGATGGTAATATTTTTCGAATAAGGCGTTTAGCATACCCCTCTAAGTCAGATTTAGAAACAGATTCAGGTATACCACGAAATTTTAAATTATTGCGCCTGGATCTGTCCTCAATGTCAGCTACCTTACTTCTGAGGAAGCGAATTTGAGAGCGCAATTCATCATGGCTTTTACTAAGATCTTCCGTCTTCTCTTCTATTTTGGAAATTTTTTCTCCATAAATGTCAAGTCTGTTATTAATGGCAGATAAGTCTTCTTTTAAGCCCACTTTACACGTTGCAATTAGTTGTACAATCGCATTTGCGATGTGACACGCCCAGGTTGCATACGGGATCTATGAGATTTCACGTTGGTCGTTCATTTGCTGTCACACGTGCGTTAGTAGTCTATGTTAAATTGGTCAATTTTGTGTGCGATCCTTTAGATCATGTGTTCTGTGACGTATGCATTGAGCACCTTTTTTTTTTTTTTTATTTATTGACTTGCCAAGCGTGTGTAATGTGTAGGGATGCGTTTTTACTATGTCATCTGCCATTCAGCTCTGCTACATGGCCGCTGACAGCAGACACAGACAGCCATGTAGCAGAGCTGAATGGCAGATGACAGCAGACACAGACAGAGCCGCACTGTCAGAATGAACTCGGGTGAACTTCACCCGACTTCATTGTCATGCTGCGGCTCTGTCTGTGTCGCGCCCTGATTAGCGGTCACCAGTGAAGACTCACCGGTGACCGCTAATCTCCTGAGTGACTGAAGTGACCAGCCCTCTCTCATACTCACCAATCCCCGATCCCCGGCGCTGCACGGCTTTCTCACTGCTCCGGCGGCTTTTACTGTTTTGAAAAAGCCGGCCGCCCATTAAACAATTTCGTATTCCCTGCTTTCCCCGCCCACCAGCGCCTATGATTGGTTACAGTGAGACACGCCCCCACTCTGAGTGACAGGTGTCACACTGCACCCAATCACAGCAGCCGGTGGGCGTGTCTATACGGTGTAGTGAAATAAATAATTAAATAATTAAAAAAACCGGCGTGCGGTTCCCCCCATTTTTAAAACCAGCCAGATAAAGCCATACGGCTGAAGGCTGGTATTCTCAGGATGGGGAGCTCCACGTTATGGGGAGCCCCCCACCCTAACAATATCAGCCAACAGCCGCCCAGAATTGCCGCATATATTATATGCGACAGTTCTGGGACTGTACCCGGCTCTTCCCGATTTGCCCTGGTGCGTTGGCAAATCGGGGTAATAAGGAGTTATTGGCAGCCCATAGCTGCCAATAAGTCCTAGATTAATCATGTCAGGCGTCTATGAGACACCCTCCATGATTAATCTGTAAGTTACAGTAAATAAACACACACACACCAGAAAAAATCCTTTATTAGAAATAAAAACACACACATATACCCTGGTTCACCACTTTAATCAGCCCCAAAAAGCCCTCCATGTCCGGCGTACTCCAGGATGATGCAGCGTCGCTTCCACCGCAGCTGCATGGAGGTGACCGGAGCCGCAGCAGACACAGCCGCTCCGGTCACCTCCACACAGCAAATGAACACAGCCGCGCGATCAGCTGCTGTCACTGAGGTTACCCGCGGCCACCGCTGCATCCACCGGTGGCCGCGGGTAACCTCAGTGACAGCAGCTGATCGCGCGGCTGTCTTCATTTGCTGTGTGGAGGTGACCGGAGCGGCTGTGTCTGCTGCGGCTCCGGTCACCTCCATGCAGCTGCGGTGGAAGCGACGCTGCATCATCCTGGAGTACGCCGGACATGGAGGGCTTTTTGGGGCTGATTAAAGTGGTGAACCAGGGTATATGTGTGTGTTTTTATTTCTAATAAAGGATTTTTTCTGGTGTGTGTGTGTTTATTTACTGTAACTTACAGATTAATCATGGAGGGTGTCTCATAGACGCCTGACATGATTAATCTAGGACTTATTGGCAGCTATGGGCTGCCAATAACTCCTTATTACCCCGATTTGCCAACGCACCAGGGCAAATCGGGAAGAGTCGGGTACAGTCCCAGAACTGTCGCATATAATGTATGCGGCAATTCTGGGCGGCTGTTGGCTGATATTGTTAGGGTGGGGGGCTCCCCATAACGTGGAGCTCCCCATCCTGAGAATACCAGCCTTCAGCCGTATGGCTTTATCTGGCTGGTTTTAAAAATGGGGGGAACCGCACGCCGCCGTTTTTTTTAGTTATTTAATTATTTATTTCACTACACAGTATAGACACGCCCACCGGCTGCTGTGATTGGGTGCAGTGTGACACCTGTCACTCAGAGTGGGGGCGTGTCTCACTGTAATCAATCATAGGCGCTGGTGGGCGGGGAAAGCAGGGAATACGAAATTGTTTAATGGGCGGCCGGCTTTTTCAAAACAGTAAAAGCCGCCGGAGCAGTGTGAATGCCGTGCAGCGCCGGGGATCGGGGATTGGTGAGTATATGAGAGAGGGGGATAGACTGACATGGACAGAGAGTGAGGGACAGAGATAGTGACGGACTGACAGAGATTAGTGCATGACAGACATTGTGAGGCGCTTCAGAACGCAGCTTTTCAGCTGCGCTCTGAAGCAGACCTTTTTTAAGCTGCGGTGCAGAGCGCACACCTGCGCACATAGCATCAGACAACAAAATCGTATGAGGGATGTCACACGTTACAATTGACTAGGTTCGTGCAACAAAACGCTCAATTCTAGAGAATGATACGATGTGTTTGCGATCAACGGTTTTGCGTTCAATCCTGATCGCATGTAGCTGTCACACGCAGATACCTCACAAACGATGCCGGATGTGCGTCACTTACAACTTGACCCCGACGACGGATTGTGAGATATATTGAAGCGTGTGTAGCGGGCTTTAAAGTCTTTGTTTGACTAGCCAGAGCAACATTAATGTTGGTGTTTAAGGATGATATCAAGCCAATCATAAGAGATTCCAAATTCACATTAGTAGGATTTTGAATATTTTTCAAGTGAGACAAGTCTAATGTAGGAATCTGTATTGAATCACAGGAATATTGGTCGAGTCTAGGTCTTTGTTTGTCAGGTGATTTAGAAATAGACTCATCGCTAGAATCTGTGAGTACAGTGGTGTTATAGGATCTATATTTTTCAAAAGACTCATCCATTTCTTTCCTTTTATTGCTAGCAGCAGATAAGTCCATGTTTTCATGTATTGTAGAAGATGACCTGTTGCTCTCATATAGATCAGAAGACGAGGGTGGAATATAATTGATTTGTCCTCCTGGAAGAGGATGGTTGTCTCCTAATGAATTTTTGTCAATATGATCATCTTTGTTTAGGCATCCTTTATGAAAAGAATCAGGCAATTTAAAACTTTCCTTTGTATTGGTGGTTAGAGGTGTTTGTTCATCTTTGTCCTTTGGTATTTTAGAGTCTTTAATATTACTATTTTTGCTGAAAGCGTTTTTTGAGTTGTAGCGAGTAAATTTGCCTGTTGTTGAAGGAGTTATAACTTTCGGGACCGCTCCTTTATTCATCTCTGAATTAATTTTATGGGTGATGCAATTATTTAGGTAGATCTGATAAAACAGTATATTTATTGCACCGTTAAGAGAAAAACGTCCCAGAACACACCTTTAAATCTGTAGAGTAGATGTTGCAGACTATAATCCAAAGATTGTGGTTTAACCCTTTAAGAGCGTGATACTCCACACAGGACCAATGACAACAAATCCCTTCAATTTATGAAGTTATGAGCTGAAAAAATATTGTGAACTATTAATGAAGGACAGGAAATTCCACAAAAATAAAAAAATGTTATTCCAGTTTTATTAGGGACACTTCCCCTTTAGAGATTGTCATGTAATTAATGCTGCAACTCTGCACTGAGTATTGCTCGCGTCCCCTAGTAACCGTTACTAGGGAGTACAGATTATATATAATGTTAGTGTAGATCTGTAAATTCATGCAATTTATATCCAGACTTGATCCTGTTGTATTAATAGTGCGAGGATAAAGCGTTTTTAATAGACAAGCAGCTGACTAAAGCTGGACAAGGTGTTAAGCGGGCTTTACACACTGCGATATCGCCCGAATTTTGTCGTTGGGGTCACGGTTTTGGTGACGCACTTCCGCAATCGTTAGCGATATAGCTTTGTGTAACAGCGTTCAGCGATGTAAAATCGTCGCAAAAGCGTGATTTATCGCTAATCGGCTACACGGGTCCTAATTCCCAAAAATCGTTACTTCAGCAGTAACGAGGTTGTTCCTCGTTCCTGCGGCATCACACATCGCTGCGTGTGACGCCGCAGGAGCGAGGAACGTCTCCCTACCTGCCTCCCGGCCGCTATGCGGAAGGAAGGAGGTGGGCGGGATGTTACGTCCCGCTCATCTCCGCCCCTCCGCTGCGATTGGGCGGCGGTTCAGTGACGTCGCTGTGACGCCGCACGGACCGCCCCCTTAGAAAGGAGGCGGTTCGCCGGTCACAGCGACGTCGCCGGACAGGTAAGTATGTGTGACGGCTCTGGGCGATGTTGTGCGGCACGGGCAGCGATATGCCCATGTCGCGCAACAGATGAGGGCGGGTACGCACACTAGCGATATCGGGACCGATATCGCAGTGTGTAAAGTAGCCTTTAGTGATTTATATACAACAGTAGTGACGTTGTCATGGCTCCCAAAATGGCAGCTGCGCAAGGCAAAACAGTTTATAGAGGAGGAAGCTGAGGTAAAAAAGTTGAATGGCTGTATGTACTGACTTTTAGTCACCAAACTGACATAGTGAAGAATCTTTTAATGAGGATTGAGGATGTGCACAAGCCGGATAAGCCGCTATTAATTTATATGCAGCAGCGATGATTCAATTACAGCACTTAAAATGGCGGCAGCACATGCACGTTATTTTGACAGGATTTAGGCTGCCAAAATATGAGTTGTGAGTAGCTGTAGAAGCTTATCTCATGAGGTTATGATGATGAACGGATATATAAAAAAAAAAAAAATTATCGAAGGAGGATATAAGTATTCACAGAGCAGAGCGCAGATTTGATGTATCTATGAGTGACTTCAGTTACTCACTGTTATGGCCTTTCTTTATGTTTTAATTAATAACTTCACGGTGCCTTCATCAAATTTCTCGGGAAATGTCTCAAAATATTCCAAAGTTCTTCCTAAATATAATTCCAGAGGTTATTGACCGAAAAATTTCCTTAAAATTTCTGAAATTAGTTGCTTTATCCTATGGCAGTAGGAGCCCTCCTCAGAGTGTTATGACGTCATTGCTAGCCCCGCCCACTCTCCTAGTCTTTTAACACTAACTGATTTGTGGCATTAAATATTTACCGATCAATAGTCATTTAATATCCTGCCCAGACAGACCACACTGAATGATTTGTGATAGGAAAAAAGGAGCTACAGCAAATCTATAGGCATAGTAACCCTCGATTCAGCTTTGTACGGCAAACAGAGGGTTAATTAGCTTGGAATTATGTGGGTGAATAACTAGCGGGGCCAAAAGTTTAAGGGGTGGTAATATGGGTGTGGTTGTAAGAAAGAGTGGGCAAGGAGCAGCTTCTTGTTTTAAAAAGGGGAAAGGAAAGTCCGAGGGAAATTTTGATAGAATGGGCAGACCCCAATGAGACTTCTTATGATGGTCCCTTATCTAAAAAAAAAAACCCTAATTGCAATATGGCTTTGTTGTTGTAAAGGCATTTTTAGTTCGGTTTTAAGATCCCTGCCCGGCTCATGTGACACGCCCAGCTCCAGAGCCGGGGGTACTCGTTACCGAGCTGGACTAGTCCGGTGATGTCGCGGCGGCGTGGCCCACTTCCGTGACCCTAGCGGTGTCTTTCAATAATAAAGGGGTGATGATTATGATGATGAGAGTTGTAGTTAAAAGTAAAAGTTTGTGACGCCACCTGTGGTACTGCAGCTATGTGGGCCGCCGCTGCGCTGTATGTTCCCCAGGGCAGATGATGATGGTGCAGCTGAGCTGATATTACTCCCCACAGGTGGAGCAGGACCTCGGGGCAACCGTTGGAGAGTCTATTTTTTGGGCAATTGGTAGGCTTCAGGGTGCAGGGCCAGGAATGCGGACAATAACGGACAAGGACTGCAGTGTCGTTACCTTTTACTTTACTTGGTAACCGGTGAGGAAGTCCTGGGAGACTTGTACAGGTGGTGATGATCGTGGTCCGAATAGCCTGCAAGCAGTCGGGGAAGCCTCCCTGGCCAGAAGGGTGTGAGGCCTGTTTTTCAGGGCCCCCGCTGCGTCAGCTAGGCTAAGGCCCTCTCCTCTGTCACTTGTGGTAATTCTTGCACCCGTATGGCAGGCTTTGCGGGCCGTCACAGGTACCGCTTTGCTGATAGCAGATCCTGGTCCCTAATCTGAGGCTTTGCCTACAGGTGGTCTATGGGGGCCAGGAGACTTGTAATCCTCCTGCCTTCCGGATTTAGCTACCGGGGCTCGAGCACTCGAGCAGCCACAAACTCCAGTGTCCAGTTTCTAGCGTGCCCTTCTGGGGTGAGCCGGCTTAGATCCACTTCCCAGAGTCTTCCTCCTTTTGCCTCTTTGTCAGACTCCGTTCCCCTAGGCCAGGGGTGAGCAATTAATTTTCCCATAGGGCCACATGAGAAATTGGGATGGTTTAGAGAGCCGGACTAATATAATTAACTCAGTTCTACCCAATACTGTATATAGTATATATACTATCCCTTCATAAACAAACAGTAAGTTACGGACTGTGTGACCCCTCGTGGCCCTGCACGTACACACGCAGACATGTCCATTGTTTTCTCCAGCAGCATGGGTGTCACACGGATCGCACACTGATGTGATCTGTGTGACATCAGTGTGACAAGTAAGAGAGAAAACACGGGTCTTTTTAATAAAAAGATTTTCTATATTTACCTCACTATAGCGCTGCTGTCTCTGGCTCTGCTGCCGCCCACTCCTTATCGCCGGTAATTATACTCACTGAATATTCACTGCAGTGAGCAGCTGGAAGCAGGGACAGCGCTGGGGACCGCATCGCTGGGTGAGTATACAGGTGTGTGTGTGTGTGTGTTGAGAACCTGGAAGCCGGAGCATTTCGGGGACTCGTCACAGTTCCCAATGAACTCTGATGAACCCGTGAAGCTGTAGCGCAGGTGTCGCAGGGGGGTCGTCAGAGTTCATTGGAAACTCCGATGACCTCCTGGAGGTCACTGTGCTTGCAGAATACTCACCTGTCCCTGCAGTGATGTCCTCAGCGGTGCTGTGCCCAGCGCTGTCACCGCTATGCTCCGGCTTCCAGGTCCTGAGTGTGGTGAATAATCGATGAATGAGCGGGGGTCAGGAGCGGGAGGCACTCCTATATACTGCACCTGTAATATACATCACAACACTCCTATATACTACACCTGTAATTGTACTGCCCTGAGAGGGGCCCGGCCGCTTTCTCCGCTGCTCGGGCCTAGCCACTCGAGGTCGGGCTCGGGTTGTCAGTGGCACGAGCGCCTCCGGACCGGGGGCCACGTCGCTCTGTTAAGGGGAGGCAGTGGAGTGGTGGTGAGGTGGGACGAGGCGCGCAGTCGGGGAGGGCCGCGCGGTCGTCTAACGGGTCGTGACGCCACCCACGGGTCGTGGTGATGGGGTGCACCACCGCTGCGGCTGGAGTGAAGGCGGGCTCGTCCGGGATCGGTGTTGCGGCCGCAGCCTAGATGTTAGCCCCTCCGTGGGTAGGGGCGGTGTGTCCCGGGACCCGATGGGGGACTGGAGCGCTGATGTTGTTGTCGGGGTTCAAGGTGCCGTGCTGCGGTGCAGTGTCGTGCCCGGATGGCACTAGTGTACTCACGATTAATCCACACTCAGAGTCACTGGTAAACCAAAGTTTGGGTATGGTCGGGTCCCGCAGCCGGCTGCTGATGTCCCCTGTGAGGTTGATGGTGGCCCCTTTTCCCTTGCACCTCTTGTTGTGGTTTTTCAGCTCCCCTGCCTGGGCAGTGGTAGTCTGCTCCCCGGCGTTGAGCTGCCGGAGGAGCCCTCTGTTGCCCACAGGCGCTGGCCCGTCGGGTGTTTGGCCCTTGGCGGTGGCACTCACCCGGAATCGGTGGGCTTTTGCCTTCTTTCGGGACTTTAGGTGTGGATGAACCCGTGAGGTCCAGCCAGAAATCAGTTAATTTGCCTAAACTCAGTGGCTTCTAAGCTAGGACGGGGTCTGAGTACCCGGTTTCTGGTGTTCTGGTACACGGTTGACTCCCCGGTTCAGGACCGGCGGGCTCCAACCCAGGCCCGGTCCCTATGGTTCCGCCGGTTGCTGTACCGCTACTCCTGCAGACGGCCACCATCGTCTGCCTGCCTGACGTTTCAAGGGTCCCAGGCTCCTACCCGGGTCCCTGACAGCTGCTCCACTACCACTCACTGTCAACTCCAAAACTGTTCTTCTTGTATTTCCTGCCTCAGGGCAGTAGTCTCCTCGGTGGGCGTGCCTTTCTGCCTGACTCCGCCCACTGGTGTGCCCCACTGGCTCTGAGGAAGGCATCAGGTCTCCCTTTCGGGTGACTGGTGTGTGACCTCACAGTGGGTGGGGGTGTGTGTGTAATGTGGTAGGTGTTATTACCTGTGACCCCTGGGGTCCAGGGCGTCACATAATATACATCACTACACTCCTATATACTACACCTGTAATTGTACCGCCCTGAGAGGGGCCCGGCCGCTTTCTCTGCTGCTCGGACCTAGCCGCTCGAGGTCGGGCTCGGGTTGTCGGTGGCACGAGCGCCTTCGGACCGGGGGCCACGTCGCTCTGTTAAGGGGAGGCAATGGGGTGGTTGTGAGGTGGGACGAGGCGCACAGTCGGGGAGGGCCGCGCGGTCGTCTAACGGGTCGTGACGCCACCCACGTGTCGTGGTGACGGGGTGCACCACCGCTGCGGCTGGAGTGAAGGCGGGCTCGTCCGGGATCGGTGTTGCGGCCGCAGCCTAGATGTTAGCCCCTCCGTGGGTAGGGGCGGTGTGTCCCGGGACCCGGTGGGGGACTGGAGCGCTGATGTTGTTGTCGGGGTTCAAGGTGCGGTGCAGTGCAGTGTCGTGCCCGGATGGCACTAGTGTACTCACGATTAATCCACACAGAGTCACTGGTAAACCAAAGTTTGGGTATGGTCGGGTCCCGCAGCCGGCTGCTGATATCCCCTGTGAGGTTGATGGTGGCCCCTTTTCCCTTGCACCTCTTGTTGTGGTTTTTCAGCTCCCCTGCCTCGGCAGTGGTAGTCTGCTCCCCGGCGTTGAGCTGCCGGAGGAGCCCTCTGTTGCCCGCAGGCGCTGGCCCGACGGGTGTTTGGCCCTTGACGGTGGCACTCACCCGGAATCGGTGGGCTTTTGCCTTCTTTGGGGACTTTAGGTGTGGATGAACCCGTGAGGTCCAGCCAGAAATCAGTTAATTTGCCTAAACTCAGTGGCTTCTAAGCTAGGACGGGGTCTGAGTACCCGGTTTCTGGTGTTCTGGTACACGGTTGACTCCCCGGTTCAGGACCGGCGGGCTCCAACCCAGGCCCGGTCCCTATGGTTCCGCCGGTTGCTGTACCGGTACTCCTGCAGACGGCCACCACCGTCTGCCTGCCTGACGTTTCAAGGGTCCCAGGCTCCTACCCGGGTCCCTGACAGCTGCTCCACTACCACTCACTGTCAACTCCAAAACTGTTCTTCTTGTATTTCCTGCATCAGGGCAATAGTCTCCTCGGTGGGCGTGCCTTTCTGCCTGACTCCGCCCACTGGTGTGCCCTACTGGCCCTGAGGAAGGCATCAGGTCTCCCTTTCGGGTGACTGGTGTGTGACCTCATAGTGGGTGGGGGTGTGTGTGTAATGTGGTAGGTGTTATTACCTGTGACCCCTGGGGTCCAGGGCGTCACATAATATACATCACTACACTCCTATATACTACACCTGTAATATACATCACTACACTCCTATATACTGCACATGTAATATACATCACTACACTCCTATATACTGAACATGTAATATACATCACTACACTCCTATATACTGCACATATAATATACATCACTACACTCCTTTATACTACACCTGTAATATACATCACAACACTCCAATATACTGCACCTGTAATATACATCACTGCACTCCTATATACTGCACCTGTAATATGCATCACTACACTCCAATATACTGCACCTGTAATATACATCACTGCACTCCTATATACTGCACCTGTAATATACATCACTACACTCCTATATACTGCACCTTTAATATACATCACTACACTCCAATATACTACACCTGTAATATACATCATTACACTCCTATATACTGCACCTGTAATATACATCACTGCACTCCTATATACTGCACCTGTAATATGCATCACTACACTCCAATATACTGCACCTGTAATATACATCACTGCACTCCTATATACTGCACCTGTAATATACATCACTACACTCCTATATACTGCACCTTTAATATACATCACTACACTCCAATATACTACACCTGTAATATACATCATTACACTCCTATATACTGCACCTGTAATATACATCACTACACTCCTATATACTGCACCTGTAATATACATCACTACACTCTTATATACTACACCTGTAATATACATCACTACACTCCTATATACTGCACCTGTAATATACATCACTACACTCCTATATACTACACCTGTAATATACATCACAACACTCCAATATACTGCACCTGTAATATACATCACTACACTCCTATATACTGCACCTTTAATATACATCACTACACTACAATATACTAAACCTGTAATATACATCATTACACTCCTATATACTGCACCTGTAATATACATCCCTACACTCCTATATACTGCACCTGTAATATACATCACTACACTCTTATATACTACACCTGTAATATACATCACTACATTCCTATATACTGCACCTGTAATAAACATCACTACACTCCTATATACTGCACATGTAATATACATCACTACACTCCTATATACTGCACATGTAATATACATCACTACACTCCTATATACTGCACATGTAATATACATCACTACACTCCTATACACTGCACCTGTAATATACATCACTACACTCTTATATACTACACCTGTAATATACATCACTACACTCCTATATACTGCACATGTAATATACATCACTACACTCCTATATACTACACCTGTAATATACATCACTACACTCCTATATACTGCACATGTAATATACATCACTACACTCCTATATACTACACCTGTAATATACATCACAACACTCCAATATACTGCACATGTAATATACATCACTACACTCTTATATACTACACCTGTAATATACATCACTACACTCCTATATACTACACCTGTAATCTACATCACTACACTCCTATATACTGCATATGTAATATACATCACTACACTCTTATATACTGCACCTGTAATATACATCACTACACTCCAATATACTACACCTGTAATATACATCATTACACTCCTATATACTGCACCTGTAATATACATCACTACACTCCTATATACTGCACATGTAATATACATCACTACACTCCTATATACTGCACATGTAATATACATCACTACACTCCTATATACTGCACATGTAATATACATCACTACACTCCTATATACTGCACATGTAATATACATCACTACACTCTTATATACTACACCTGTAATATACATCACTACACTCCTATATACTGCACATGTAATATACATCACTACACTCCTATATACTACACCTGTAATATACATCACTACACTCCTATATACTACACCTGTAATATACATCACTACACTCCTATATACTGCACCTGTAATATAAATCACTACACTCCTATATACTACACCTGTAATATACATCACTACACTCCTATACACTGCACCTGTAATATACATCACTACACTCTTATATACTACACCTGTAATATACATCACTACACTCCTATATACTGCACATGTAATATACATCACTACACTCCTATATACTACACCTGTAATATACATCACTACACTCCTATATACTGCACATGTAATATACATCACTACACTCCTATATAGTGCACATGTAATATACATCACTACACTCTTATATACTACACCTGTAATATACATCACTACACTCCTATATACTGCACATGTAATATACATCACTACACTCCTTTATACTACACCTGTAATATACATCACAACACTCCAATATACTGCACCTGTAATATACATCACTACACTCCTATATACTGCACCTGTAATATACATCACTACACTCTTATATACTACACCTGTAATATACATCACTACACTCTTATATACTGCACATGTAATATACATCACTACACTCCTATATACTGCACATGTAATATACATCACTACACTCCTATATACTGCACATGTAATATACATCACTACACTCTTATATACTACACCTGTAATATACATCACTACACTCCTATATACTGCACATGTAATATACATCACTACACTCCTTTATACTACACCTGTAATATACATCACAACACTCCAATATACTGCACCTGTAATATACATCACTGCACTCCTATATACTGCACCTGTAATATACATCACTACACTCCAATATACTGCACCTGTAATATACATCACTGCACTCCTATATACTGCACCTGTAATATACATCACTACACTCCTATATACTGCACCTTTAATATGCATCACTACACTCCAATATACTACACCTGTAATATACATCATTACACTCCTATATACTGCACCTGTAATATACATCACTACACTCCTATATACTGCACCTGTAATATACATCACTACACTCTTATATACTACACCTGTAATATACATCACTACACTCCTATATACTGCACCTGTAATATACATCACTACACTCCTATATACTACACCTGTAATATACATCACAACACTCCAATATACTGCACCTGTAATATACATCACTACACTCCTATATACTGCACCTTTAATATATATCACTACACTACAATATACTAAACCTGTAATATACATCATTACACTCCTATATACTGCACATGTAATATACATCACTACACTCCTATATACTACACCTGTAATATACATCACTACACTCCTATATACTGCACATGTAATATACATCACTACAATCCTATATACTGCACCTGTAATATACATCACTACACTCCTATATACTACACCTGTAATATACATCACAACACTCCAATATACTGCACCTGTAATATACATCACTACACTCCTATATACTGCACCTTTAATATACATCACTACACTACAATATACTAAACCTGTAATATACATCATTACACTCCTATATACTGCACCTGTAATATACATCACTACATTCCTATATACTGCACCTGTAATATACATCACTACATTCCTATATACTGCACATGTAATATACATCACTACACTCCTATATACTGCACATGTAATATACATCACTACACTCCTATACACTGCACCTGTAATATACATCACTACACTCTTATATACTACACCTGTAATATACATCACTACACTCCTATATACTGCACATGTAATATACATCACTACACTCCTATATACTACACCTGTAATATACATCACTACACTCCTATATACTGCACATGTAATATACATCACTACACTCCTATATACTACACCTGTAATATACATCACAACACTCCAATATACTGCACATGTAATATACATCACTACACTCTTATATACTACACCTGTAATATACATCACTACACTCCTATATACTACACCTGTAATCTACATCACTACACTCCTATATACTGCATATGTAATATACATCACTACACTCTTATATACTGCACCTGTAATATACATCACTACACTCCAATATACTACACCTGTAATATACATCATTACACTCCTATATACTGCACCTGTAATATACATCACTACACTCCTATATACTGCACATGTAATATACATCACTACACTCCTATATACTGCACATGTAATATACATCACTACACTCCTATATACTGCACATGTAATATACATCACTACACTCCTATATACTGCACATGTAATATACATCACTACACTCTTATATACTACACCTGTAATATACATCACTACACTCCTATATACTGCACATGTAATATACATCACTACACTCCTATATACTACACCTGTAATATACATCACTACACTCCTATATACTACACCTGTAATATACATCACTACACTCCTATATACTGCACCTGTAATATAAATCACTACACTCCTATATACTACACCTGTAATATACATCACTACACTCCTATACACTGCACCTGTAATATACATCACTACACTCTTATATACTACACCTGTAATATACATCACTACACTCCTATATACTGCACATGTAATATACATCACTACACTCCTATATACTACACCTGTAATATACATCACTACACTCCTATATACTGCACATGTAATATACATCACTACACTCCTATATACTACACCTGTAATATACATCACATGTAATATACATCACTACACTCTTATATACTACACCTGTAATATACATCACTACACTCCTATATACTGCACATGTAGTATACATCACTACACTCCTATATACTACACCTGTAAAATACATCACTACACTCCTATATACTGCACATGTAATATACATCACTACACTCCTATATACTGCACCTGTAATATACATCACTACACTCCTATATACTGCACCTGTAATATACATCACTACACTCCAATATACTACACCTGTAATATACATCCCTACACTCCTATATACTGCACATGTAATATACATCACTACACTCTTATATACTACACCTGTAATATACATCACTACACTCCTATATACTGCACCTGTAATATACATCACTACACTCCTATATACTGCACATGTAATATACATCACTACACTCCTATATACTGCACATGTAATATACATCACTACACTCCTATATACTGCACATGTAATATACATCACTACACTCCTATATACTGCACATGTAATATACATCACTACACTCCTATATACTGCACATGTAATATACATCACTACACTCCTATATACTACACCTGTAATATACATCACTACACTCCTATATACTACACCTGTAATATACATCACTACACTCCTATATACTGCACCTGTAATATAAATCACTACACTCCTATATACTACACCTGTAATATACATCACTACACTCCTATATACTACACCTGTAATATACATCACTACACTCCTATATACTACACCTGTAATATACATCACTACACTCCTATATACTACACCTGTAATATACATCACTACACTCCTATATACTACACCTGTAATATACATCACTACACTCCTATACACTGCACCTGTAATATACATCACTACACTCTTATATACTAGAAAAAAACCAAAGAGAAAATTGCATGAAAAATACCCTGACTATAAATAAATAAATTGCAAGTGCTTAATAACAGGGTACTTAGTGTATACATTTTTGCAAAAAGGTAAAAAGCTGTCTCACCTCGTCAAGGTGTACCCATCTGAGACAGTCCCTAACCTACTGAAGTTAAAAACATTATCAATACCTGACTTGTGTCATGTCAAACTCCAATATGAATGGTGGCAAGTGGTTAGCTGTGTCCCAGATTAAATACACAGTGAAGTGAGACGCAATTAGTTGTTCAGTCTCAGTATTAGGAGGGCTGCGCCCCCAACTTGCAAAAAAGCAAGATAACAGACAAAAAACACAAAAAAACTGAGCTGAAACAATGTTCAGTAAACATGCAACATTAAGCATGTGAATTGCAGCCTTAAGACTAGAAAAAAACCAAAGAGAAAATTGCATGAAAAATACCCTGACTATAAATAAATAAATTGCAAGTGCTTAATAATAGGGTACTTAGTGTATACATTTTTGCAAAAAGGTAAAAAGCTGTCTCACCTCGTCAAGGTGTACCCATCTGAGACAGTCCCTAACCTACTGAAGTTAAAAACATTATCAATACCTGACTTGTGTCATGTCAAACTCCACTCCACTACACTCCTATATACTGCACATGTAATATACATCACTACACTCCTATATACTGCACATGTAATATACATCACTACACTCCTATATACTACACCTGTAATATACATCACCACACTCCTATATACTGCACCTGTAATATACATCACTACATCCCCATATACATCACTAGACCCCTATATACTACACCTGTAAAACTACATTCCCATATACTACATCACTACACCCAAATATTAGTCACCAGTTACCCCCCTCCCCCCAGGTTATTACTCAGCTCTCCCTCCTCAGGTACCTCTGCTGCTGTTCTTGTAGGGGCCCCGCTGCTGCTGTTCTTGTAGGGGCCCCGCTGCTGCTGTTCTTGTAGGGGCCCCGCCGCTGCTGTTCTTGTAGGGGCCCCGCCGCTGCTTCTCTCCGTATGGGCCCCGGCTTCTGCAGCTTTTTCTCCTGCCAGGCGGGAACTTTTCAAATGACACACACGCGCCGTACTGACGACATCAGGGCGCGCGTGTGTGTAACAGAAAGTTGCCCGGCAGGGAACAGAGGACTGATTCCTGTGTTCCGCTGCCAACACTGTGCGGCGCTGCAGGATCTGTCCTCTGTTCCCTGCCCGGCACGCAGCGTGTGATGAGGGCAATCTGACCACGGGCCTCCCGGAGCCTGGAGCTCCGGACAACAGGTCAGATTGCCCTCATCACAGACCAGCCAGCAAGGACGCCCTGAGCCAGGTGGGCTGGTCACAGAGAGTAGGCGGACCGGATGTGGCCCGCGGGCTGCCCCTTGCCCAGGTCTGCCCTAGACCGAACTTCTTTCCGCTTCCCGACCTCAGGTAAAACTGGTCTGCTCTTCTCAAACTCCTGGCTTCAACTCCTCTCTCTCCAAAGGTCAACTCCCAACTGTAACTCCTCTAATTCCTCCCCCAGGTAGGAGTGTGCCACCCCCGTGCCAGCAGCCAGCGCTGCTCGGATCCGGGCCTTCAGGGGTGGTGTCTCGAGGGTCTCCGGACCCGGGGGTCTCGCAGACACGCTGAATAAATGGGGGGACGTATATGTACGAGCTGGGCTGTATTAAGTTCGTGACGCCACCCACGGTGTGTGGTGAGGTCAGACAATACCGCTGCTGTTACGGGGCACCCGGAGGAGATGTTGTGCAGCAAGTTGTTAACCCCTCTGTGGGCAGGGATGGTGGCCCCGGGACCTGGTTGGTGCGTGCAGGGGATGGCGACCGCAGGGAGTGCTGGTGAACTCACAGTTAGTAAAACACACAAGTCTCTGATAAACCAAGGTGATGGTGGCTGGTGCCACGGCCGGTTTCGTTCTTGTCCCCCACCCGGCTGGTGGTCTCTATCCTTTTTCTGCACTGCTGTATGTAAGATGGACTTTCCCAGTGTGAAACTCAGAAGTCCGCTCCCAGCTGGATGTGGCCTAAAGAGCCGTGCCTGCAGGCGCTGGCGTGTGGGATCTATGGGCCCTAGCGGTGACCTCTTATCCCTAATCGGTTGGCTGTTGTCTTCTATGAGGGACTTTGGGTGGGACAGGACCTCTAGTCCTGACCTCGATTGGTTAATTAACCAGCTCCAGTTGGTTCTGGTCCTGGCTTCAGGGTCCGAGTACCCCCCTTTGTGCTGCGGCTTCCGAGTCGGTTCCCCGTGTCGGTACCGGCGGGTTACAACCCTGTCCCGGTCCACCTCTGTTCCACCGAGCCGTCTTCCCGTCTCCTGCTGATGGAGACCACTGTCTGCCTCCTAGCCAGTGGCACCAGGGCGCCTACCCTGGTACCGTTCAACTTGGACTTCACTGCTGGAGCTACCCCTAGCTCCCGCCCACACCCCTCTCCAAACTGAACTTTAGACTACAACTAAACTGATCTGCTGTTTTCCCACCCTGGGCTGTCTAGACCCCTGGGTGGGCGTGTCCCAACCGTCTGGTGATGCCCACTGGTGTGTCTATCTTTCTCTAAGGGGGGGTGACTAGGGTTTTCTGGTTGGCTGTGTGTTTCCTAATGAGGGAACGGTGTTATGCGGGGGCCTAACTGTGACTGCCTGGTTTTGCCAGGGCGTCACACTCCCCCTTGGTTAAACACAGACCATCCACGGGCTGTCCGACTACCACCATTTATTGAACTAGAAAAAGGGAATAAAACGGGTAAAACATTTTACAATTATAATAACATATTTACATTAAGCAGTTTTGTTTTCTTCCCTTACGGGAGGCATGTTACTTGAACGTTGCACATATAAAACAACCGGGACGGGACGGACTGGGTCCTTTTCACTTCACCCACCCAAAACAACCTATCTCTGATGCCACCACTAAAACACAGGTTGGCACCCTTTGCCCAAGTCCAGGATAGGTCCGGGTGTTGCCCAAATGGGCCAGGTAAAAAGTTCCTTACCCGGCAGTCTTTTCAAGGGCCCCATGTCCAGGAGACCCCTGACTCGGAGGGTAGTCACCGGTTTTGCTGGTGACAGGGCCTTGGCCGACTCTACCGCAGGCCCGTCCTCCAATCAGCCGCTCCAGAGACTGCGGCTTGGTGAAAAGGTTGGTAAGGGAGTATTTAGAAGACCCAAAAGTTTATGGGCTGGCTCGCAAGTTCTAAGCCATTGTCTTTTTGAACTTTCAAACGGGAACCACTACTTTTTGGTAGCCGGGAACCACTGCCTAACTTTCTTAATCTGGTGACAACCAGTTGATTGGCATTCATTCACACTCATATTTACACAATGAACAGACACCACCCACTAGATTGCGGTCTTTCTGTACCTAAGTGGTGGCTGACCCAAGTTAGGGCGTGTGGACCTTCTAAGCACTCTAGGTTCACATGGGACTGGTGGGGGAGAGGGAAGTATAGCTCCCTCTTCCCCAACGTTGGGTATGGCTGGCAGAGACCTGCAGGGGTGGGGTGTAGGTGCATCCCTGGGCGCTGGTGCTGGTGTGTTGCTGATAGGCTCTTCTGGCTCCACATCTTCCACGGGTTGTGGGAACATGATAAAGGTAACAATCACCGCTCCATTCTGCTTAGGCCAATCAGCTGGAAAATCACCCATCACAGTGTGGATCATCTCCTTCTTCCGTTCCGCATTCGGCGCAGGAGGGGAAACCTCTTCAGGGGTTCTGGGCATTTCTTCAGGTGGTCCCTGGAAACAGTGGCCGTAGTCCTTCCCTGGTCGCGACTAACAAGGTATGTTTTCTGGTCTTCCCATCCAGTGGGTTGGATAACATAAGGGGTCCTCTCCCACTGATCATCTAGCTTGTGCATTCTTCCCTTCCTCTTTAAGACTACATCTGCGGGTCTAAAAGGGGCAGCCTGAGCGCGCTTGTTGAAACGTTGTTCTTGCCTCTCCCGGCTCTGGCGCAGGTTCCTTTCTACATATTCCTGGATCTGCCGGTACTGCTTCTGGCACTAAACGTCCCAACTGGCAGGGGGAAATGGTTTCAGGTACCTCGACATCTAACTCTATATCCACCGGCAACTTCCTAGGCCGGGCTCTCACAGGTACGCAGGCGTGCATTTAGTGGAGCTGCAGGGGATATTATTGTACATGTCTACTAAGTCGGGCAGGTTCTCGGGTCACAAGTTTCGTTCTTCCAGGGGCAGGGTCTTGAGGAGGTTAAGAACCAAGGGATTCATTTTCTCACACATCCCGTTAGTCTGGGCATGGTAGGCCGTGGTCCGGATCTTCTTGCATTCATACAAGTTGCAGAATTCTCAAAAAAAACCTGCCTCGAAGGCCAGGCCCTGGTCCGTAAGCACCTTTTCCGGGTAGCCATGCTGTCGGCAGAAGTATGCCTGGAAGACCCTTGCTGCCATGCGGCCCGTTAAGTCCTTGACGGGGACCACCACCATGAACCTGGAGTAGTGGTCTACGATAGTCAGGGCGTACGTATATCCACTTCGGCTAGGCGTGAGCTTGACATGGTCCAGGGCGACCAACTCCAACGGCTGGCGGGTGACAATCGGCTGCAGCGGGGCTTTTTGACACAGGGACCACACTCTCTGCACCAGGCCTCTATGGACTCTCTCATTCCGCTTCAGTAGAAGCTCTCTCTCAGCTGCATCTCCAGCTTTTTCCAGCTGAAATGTTTGGCCCCGTCATGATAAGCCTTCAGGACCATGGGCACGTATGGCTGCGGCACCACCAGTTGGCGGACCTTCTCGTGCGTTTTCGGGTTGATTAATTGCCGGTACAGCTTGCCCTGTTGCAAATAGAGGCAGTCCCTTTCCTTCTATATGGGCTTCAGAGGTGGCAGTAGGTTCTAACCTGGAAGCATCTTGAGAAATCATCGTTTTGACTAGCCTGACCGCAGGTTCCTGATTTTGAGCTTCTCGCCACCCTTGGCGAGTTAACGGGTCAAAGTTCGCTTGTTGCTGGCCAACATAAGGTCTTTCGTCACTTGGCTGATGGAACGCGGCAGCTCAATCTCCTCCAAGTCATCTTCTTCCACCCCTTCATCGGATAAGTGCGGCACCCGGGACAATGCATCCGCGTTGGTGTTCTTGCAGCCGACCCTGTACTTAATGGTGAAGTCATAGTTGGCTAGCCAGTCTACCCATCGTTGTTCCAGGGCCCCCAATTTTGCTGTATCCAGGTGTGTCAAAGGGTTGTTGTCCGTATAGGCAGTGAACTTCGCCGATGCCAAGTAATGCTTGAACCTCTCCGTTATCGCCCAGACGAGTGCCAAGAACTCCAACTTGAAAGAGCTGTAATTCTCTGGGTTTCTCTCCGTCGGCCTGAGCTTCCTGCTTGCATAGGCAATCACCTTTTCCCTGCCATCTTGCATCTGGGACAGAACAGCACCCAAGCCCACATTGCTGGCGTCCGTGTAGAGAATGAACGGGAGACCATAGTCGGGATAGGCCAGGATTTCTTCTCCAGTTAGGGCTGACTTCAGTTGCTGGAAGGACTCCTCGTGCTTCTCACCCCAGGCAAACGGGGGTCCGGAATTTCTGCCATTCTTGGTCTGTCCCACAAGGAGGTCTTGCATGGGTGTGGCCATCTTGGTGTATCCCTTGATGAAACGGCGGTAGTAGCCCACCAGGCCCAAGAACTGCCGCACCTCTCTGACTGTGGTAGGCTGTGGCCAGCTCTGGATGGCAGTGGTTTTCTCGGGATCCGGGGCCACACCTTCAGCACTCACCACATGCCCGAGGTACTGCACTCTGGGTTTCAGCAGATGGCACTTGGAGGGCTTTAATTTCATCCCATACTTGGAGAGGGCTGCAAACACTTCTGCGAGGTGTTCCAGATGGGCTTCATATGTCTTGGAATAAACAATTACATCATCCAAGTACTGCAGGACCGTCTCGAAGTTGCGATGTCCCAAGCAGCACTCCATGAGCCTCTGGAAGGTTCCCGGGGCATTACACAGCCCAAAAGGCATGCTGTTGAACACGCAGAGTCCCATCGGGGTAGCAACTGCAGTCTTCTCGCGGTCTTCCTCCGCAACTGCCACCTGCCAGTAGCCACTAGTGAGGTCAAGGGTAGAGAAATAATTAGCAGTCTTCAGCGCGGTCAATGACTCTTCAATGCGAGGAAGAGGGTACGCATCTTTGTGCGTTATAAGGTTAATCTTCCGGTAATCCACACACATTCTCATAGTATCATCCTTCTTTACCAGGACCAACAGAGCTGCCCAGGGACTACAACTATCACGAATGACCCCTGCCTCCTTCATGTTCCTCAACATATCTTTGGCGCACTGGTAGTGTGCAGGTGGAATCAGCCTGCACCTCTCTTTAATAGGTGGATGTGTGCCAGTGGGAATATGGTGCTGAACCCCCTTAATCCTCCCGAAGTCTAACGGATATTTACTGAATACCTGCTCGTACTCTTGCACTACCCTGTACACCCCCTCCTTGTGATGTGCAGGTGTAGATTGAGTGCTGACATGTAGCTCCCAGCACCACTCTTCTAGCTGTGCGGGTGGGGTGTCACTGCCTGACTTTGATGCGGTGATAGTGGAGGTTGTTGCGTGAATAGCGTCTGTATCTACAGTAAATAAGTTAGCAATGGTGGCGTAGCGGGGTTACCTAACCTCTTCCTCTCCACAGTTCATCACTCTCACGGGCACCCATCCTTTCTTGACATCAATCACCCCTCTGGCTGCCATCACTGTGGGCCAATGATCGGACGGCAAAGGCTCCACCATTGCCGGGTAATCCTGTCCACAGTGACCCACTGCTACCGTATACCAGATCATCATTTCACTCCGCGGAGGCCCCACTAGAGGCGCCACATCCATCACTCGCACGACACCAATCTCCCCACCTGACATGTTCACTTGTTGACTCTGCAAGAGGGTCCCGGATTTCACGTTGCAGAGCCCTCTGCTGCCCTCCTCCTGCTGTGACAGGCAGTTGTTGCAATAGGTGCAGCACTTCCCCCATGCAGTTCTCGATCACGTTGGTCCCTAGGACCATTTTTGGGGCACAGTCACTGGGGTCATTCTGCACTACAATTAGCCCTTGATGTTTCAGCTCTACCCGCCCCACCTTCAAGGTTACCTCTTTAAACCCCACCTGGGTCATAGGGAGTCCATTAGCTGCAATGATAGTCAAACTGGGGTCAGGGGAGGGTGAGCTCGCTATCAGACCAGTATTGCTTGTACAGTATATAGGGCATAGTCGTTACCTGCGAACCGGTGTCAAGAAGGGCGTAGGTCGGGATACCGTCCATGGCAAAGGAGATGATGGGGCGACCTCCAACATATCGGTCACGCCAGTCAGCTGGGCCTTGAGGGTCTATTCCTTAGGATTGGCCCTTGGCCTCAGGGGTTGCTCGTTTAAAAGACACCGGCGAGCGTAATGGCCAGTCTTTTTGCACTTGTAGCAGACGGGTGGTCCATACCGGCTGTCATTGTTCTTCCTCCGCTGCATCCACGGGACGTCCTCCGGGCTGTTGGCAAGCTGTATCTTCTCAGCTAGCTTTCGATGGTAGCTGTAAGGCAGCGAGGATCCTAGCGACATCATCGCTCAGGCGCTGGACTTGCGACGACAGATCCTTTAGAGTCCCAGCTGCTGCTGCGGGAGCAGACAAGGCAAACAAAGGGGCTGCTACGGACACGGAAGCGGTGTCAGCCGGCCAGGATGGTGGGTCGGGGGCACCAGCGTCGACCATCTGTAGTGCTTTAATGGCACGGTCTTTTAGAACCGCGAAGTTCAAGTCCGGGTGCTCCAGAGACCACAGCCGTAGTTGTTTATGATCTTTAGCGGACCCTAGCCCCTGCAGGAACTGCTCTACCAGCATTTTGTTGCTCTCAGCCTCAGCAACAGGGTCCACCTGCTTCAGGGTGCGTAGGGCCGTCAGCAGCCTCAAGGCATAGTCTCGAATGCTGTCTTGCGGGCGCTGTCGGCAGTTGTAGAACTGTATCCGCAACTCCGCTTCAGTGCGGGTTTCGAAAGCGACCTGTAGTTTGTCAAAGATGGCAGTTACTGAGACCCGGTCGGCATCTGCCCAGGTCTCCACCTCCTGCTCAGCGGCGCCGGTCAGCTGCCTGAGTACCACAGATGCCCGCTGCCTGCCAGTCATGGCATACAAATCAAGGATAGTACAGATTTTCTTCCGTAAACATCTGCAGGGCATCAGGTTTCCCATCGTAGTGGGGTAGCCAGGCAGCACCGGGCACGTAGGGCAAGGAGATTGGCATTACCTGGGTGACCGCCGGAGCCACAGCTCCCCCCACTCCTGCGACCAGAGTGGGAGCCGCCACATTCCGGCATCTGCCGCATCTGCGGGTGCCGCCGCTCCAGCGGCTGGTGCCCCTCCGCCATCAGGGTTAGGTGCGGACATCTTCCCGCTGCTCCCCCTTGGTCTTTTGCCAGCACTTCTTTCTCAACCTTGTAAGTTTCGTTTTGTGATTTCCGGCTCGCTTTCCGGCCGCGCTCTCAGGGGGGCGGGGCTTCGGCTTTCGCGCCCTTTTCTCAGGGAAGAAGACGCTGGGCTGTAGTTTTCACGCCCAAAATGGTGGCAAGATAGCGACTTCTGAAAATTTGGCAACGGATCACCGCTGACTGTCCAATACAAGGCGCACTTCCACAAGGTAAGTGGATGGGTAAATATCCTGTTTGTGACGCCAAGTTTCGGGGTGTGCCGCCCCAATGCCGGCAGCTGGCGCTGCTCGGATCCAGGCCTTTAGGGGTGGTGGCTCGGTGGTCTCCGGACCCGAGGGTCTCGCGGACACGCTGAATAAATGGGGGGGACGTATATGTACGGGCTAGGCCGTATTAAGTTCGTGACGCCACCCACGGTGTGTGGTGAGGTGGGACACCACCGCTGCTGTTACGGGGCACCTGGGGGAGATGTTGTGCAGCAAGTTGTTAACCCCTCCATGGGCAGGGATGGTGGCCCCGGGACCCGGTTGGTGCGTGCAGGGGATGGTGACCGCAGGGGGTGCTGGTGTACTCACAGTTAGTAAAACACACAAATCTCTGGTAAACCAAGGTGATGGTGGCCGGTGCCGCGGCCGGTTGCGTTCTGGTCCCCCACTCGGCTGGTGGTCTCTATGCTTTTCCTGCACTGCTGTATGTAAGATGGACTTTCCCAGTGTGAAACTCAGGAGTCCGCTCCCAGCTGGATGTGGCCTAAGGAGCCGTGCCTGCAGACGCTGGCCTGTCCGATCTATGAGCCCTGGCGGTGACCTATTGTCCCTAATCGGTTGGCTGTTGTCTTCTATGAGGGACTTTGGCTGGGACAGAACCTCTAGTCCTGGCCTCGATCAGTTATTTAACCAGCTCCAGTTCGTTCTGGTCCTGGCTTCAGGGTCCGAGTACCCCCCTTTGTGCTATGGTTTCCGGGTCGGTTCCCCGTGTCGGTACCGGCGGGCTACAACCCTGTCCCGGTCCACCTCTGTTCCACCGAGCCGTCTTCCCGTCTCCTGCTGACAGAGACCACTGTCTGCCTCCTAGCCAGTGGCACCAGTGCTCCTACCCTGGTACCGTTCAACTTAGACTTCACTGCTGGAGCTAACCCTAGCTCCAGCCCACACTCCTCTCCAAACTGAACTTCAGACTACAACTAAACTGATCTGCTGTTTTCCTGCCCTGGGCTGTCTAGACCCCTGGGTGGGCGTGTCCCAACCTCCTGGTCATGCCCACTGGTGTGTCTATCTTTCCCTAAGGGGGGGTGACTAGGGTTTTCTGGTTGGCTGTGTGTTTCCTAATGAGGGAATGGTGTTTAGCGGGGGCCTAACTGTGACTACCTGGTTTTGTCAGGGTGTTACAAGAGTTTCTGGGAAACTCCCCAGAAAACCAGGTTTAGAGCTCCCTCTGCTTGCCCGGAGTAGAAACTGTGTTGAATGTAGGTACTTACTGACCAAGGGAAGCCTCGCTTGCTTCCAGGCATAGTATTAACTCCTCTGTGAGGGCAACACTACTGTGATAACCAGGCCAATGGGGTGCCACACATGAGATTCCTTTTAAGCTCAAGAATTTGAAGTCTGATTATCTTTGGTAACTCAAAAAAATTCAGTTTGAGCTTGCTTGTGGGTGGATGGCGGGTCCTTTTGACTCTCCTCCTTTACCTAATTTGGTAGTTTCACCATTGGGGGTTGTGCCCAAGAATAAGCCAAACAAATCTAGGCTCATGCAAAATGTATCTTTCTCGAAGAGGTTTTTGGTGAATGATGGTATCGACCTGAAACTTTACTCCTTGGTTTAGAGCTCTTTCAATGAGGCTGTTAAGTGGGTAGGGATTTACAGAACCGGTGCGTTATTAGCAAAAATGGATATCAAATCTACTTTTTAGTTTCTGACCGTTCATCCAGATATAACATTTCTTAAGTTGTTTTTAGGACGGTGGGACGGTAGGTATATTGTAGATAAGTGTCTTACAAGGGGTTGCTCATTGTCATGTGCCATGTGCTTTGTTTGAGGCATTTAGTTTATTTTTGGAATGGGCTATTTGTGATGTGTCTAGGATATCATTTCTTATTCACTCAATCCATGATTTTTTATGTATTGATCTACCAAGAGCTCAATAGAATAGGTGGATCATCATTTTGGGGTACATTTAGTTCAGGGGAACAGAAGATCCTGTAACTTGTCGTACTTATTTCAGCATTTAATTTAAAGGTTAATGGTACATGGTCGAATGGCTTAAATCTTGGGTGAATTCGGGGTTCACCAAGAATCTCACATTATTGGAATTTTTTTTCCAATTTCATGACATTATCAGTTTGGCGAGAGTTTTTTTGTGAGAAGAAGGTTAGGTTTCATTGCAATAATCTTTCAATAGCGATGGTAATAAATAATTTATCTGCATCATCTCCTCCTGTAGTTCATTTGTAGCGGCACTTCATTTTGCGTGGTCTGCATCTTAATTTATTGCTCATAGTAGTTCATGTGCCGGGGGTGGAGAACTCTATTCTCTTTCTCGTTTGCAGAGGGACCATTTTCAAATTTTGGATCCTGGACTGGAATCTGCAGACTACAGATGACTTGTGGACCTCTGAGAGTTGGCTTGCGAGCATCAGGTCAATTGATAAGGGCTTCCTTGGCTGATAGTTCGTGGACGGTTTATGAAGCGGCTTGAAGTCAGTGGCGTAACTACCGCGGTCGCAGCGGTCGCCATCGCGACCGGGCCCGGGCGGTTTGGGGCCCGCGGGGACCCGGCAGATCAGCAGCCAGCTCCTCTCAGTGAGAGAGAAACTGCGCTGATCTGTCACAGTGCACGCACCCACTATATGACCCGCTGCCGCCCCCGACACCGGGCCCTCCTGCCCGATGTCAGCGGCGGCACCGGGGCCCCCCTCCCCCGTCACCGCGCACAGTAATAATGAAGCATAGAGCGGCCGGCACTGCTCTGCATCATCATTCTCCCCCTGTGCCTGCGCGGTGACGTCACTCCTGTGCGACTGCTGTGCTGAGTGCACAGAGCGCAGGGAGGGAGGACGCCGACCGCAGCACCGGGAGAACGAGGAGAGGGGAGGACGAGCAGCAGTGCAAGGAGGAGAGCAGGGAATACAGCAGCAGTGGAACAAGGAGACGTCAGGACAGAGCAGCAGTGGAAGGAGGAGAGCGGTGAGTACTTGTTTTTTTTTATATATATATATATAAGTGAGTACACAGTGGTCAGAGGCCTGGAGTGGGGAGGCTGCATTATACTGTACATGGAGACCTGGGGTGGGAAGGCTGCCTGATACTGTACATGGAGGCCTGGGGTGGGGAGGCTGCATGATACTGTACATGGAGGCCTGGGGTGGGGAGGCTGCCTGATACTGTACATGGAGGCCTGGGGTGGGGAGGCTGCATAATACTGTACATTGAGGCCTGGGGTGGGAAGGCTGCCTGATACTGTACATGGAGGCCTGGGGTGGGGAGGCTGCATGATACTGTACATGGAGGCCTGGGGTGGGGAGGCTGCCTGATACTGTACATGGAGGCCTGGGGTGGGGAGGCTGCATGATACTGTACATGGAGGCCTGGGGTGGGGAGGCTGCATGATACTGTACATGGAGGCCTGGGGTGGGGAGGCTGCATGATACTGTACATGGAGGCCTGGGGTGGGGAGGCTGCATGATACTGTACATGGAGGCCTGGGGTGGGGAGGCTGCATGATACTGTACATGGAGGCCTGGGGAGGCTGGCAGCATTATTATACATGGAGGCCTGGGGAGGCTGGCAGCATTATTATACATGAGGCCTGGGGAGGCTGGCAGCATTATTATACATGGAGGCCTGGGGAGGCTGGCTGCATTATTAAACATGAGGCCTGGGGAGGCTGGCTGCATTATTATACATGGAGGCCTGGGGAGGCTGGCTGCATTATTATACATGGAGGCCTGGGGAGGCTGGCTGCATTATTATACATGAAGGCCTGGGGAGGCTGGCTGCATTATTATACATGGAGGAGTATGGGGCTGCATAATACCATCTGAAGTTTTATGGGGTTGTGTTATAATACATATAGGACTATGGGGGCTACATTATAATATATGGAGGACTGTGGAGGCTACCTTATACACGGACTATGGAAGTGCATTATAAAACATGGAGGACTATGTGGTGCAGTATAATATATGGAGAACTATGGGGTGAATTATAATACATGGAGAACTATGGGAAATGCATTATAATTAAAGGGCTACTTTATACATGGAGGATTATGGGGGTGCATTATAATATATGGAGGGCTATGTATCTGCATTCTAATATATGAAGGGTTATGTGGGACCCTTTATACAATTATTTGGAAGGCTATGTGGGGGCTGTTATAGTATTTTGAGAACTTTATACAGGGGGGACAAAGATACAAGTATGGGATGGAAATGTTTTGTGCTGAGGGAAAAAGGCTCTTTCCCTCAGCACCCAGCTTTCCCATGCTCTGCTATACATCTCTCAGCACCCAGCTTTCCCATGTTCTGATATACATCTCTCAGCACCCAGCTTTCCCATGTTCTGATATACATCTCTCAGCACCCAGCTTTCTCATGCTCTGATATGGGAAATCTGGGTGCTGAGGACAAGATAAATATCAGAACATAGGAAAGCTGGGTGCTGATAGAGGGATTTCAGGGTGCTGTCGGTGAGAGCCAAGTGTCAGCGTCATTATCCTGTACCCCGAGTGTCAGTTTCATTATCCCCTACCCCAAGTGTCTGTGTATGTTGAGGGGGGGCCCAGGTCTAAACTTTGCACCGGGGCCCATCCAACTCTAGTTACGCCACTGCTTGAAGTGATTGGGAGATTTGGACCAAGCAGCTAGAAGATGTTGTATCTGAGGAGGATCAGGTTGGCTCTTTGCTGTATTGGTTAGGCCATGTGTCTAGGGAAGGATGGTCAGTTTCGAGAGTTAATAGACTCTTGGTCGGGATAGCTATTAGTTATAAGTTTAGAGGAATCAGGCATGTTACTAAGAACTTTTGAATGTGCCGAGCTTTAAAAGGTTTTCATTAAGGGCACTCGAAAGTAGATTACCATAGGCCCATTTAATTTAAGTTTTTGGAGGAATTGGGTGATAAATTGGAACAGGTGTGCAGTTCGCCTGTTGATGTAGTGTAAGGAAAAAGAGTGCTACAGGGCTCATTGAATGATTCTATGAAGTGCCCTCTGGGTTGTATTAAGTCACATTTAGAGGATCAGTTCAGGGACACTACTGCAACTCGGAGATGGCTCCTTCCATTCACGATACCAGTTTGCAGCAATGTTAAAAACTGTTTAAGAAGGTAGGGATTGGAAGCAGATAGATTTGACCCCGATTGGTTTGGAATTGGTGCTACGACCGAGGCAGATAAACAGGGCCTCCCTTCAGAGGTTATATAAAAAATAAGGAGTTTTTGGAAGTCTAGGAGATATAAGTTGTATGTGTACCCAAATTTGATTTGATTGGAAATTAAGGGGGTCGACAGCAGGGACATGTAAGGTCCTTGTGGTGGAAACCCTGGGCCGTGCACCGGACTCCTCCAGCGGAGCAACTCGGAGCTAACCCCTATACAGGGACTGTCCGGTCACCCCGTCAGAGGGCCTTGATGCACGGTAGCCGAAGCACTAGCTGTGTGGGCACAGTCCGTTCCGGAAGGAGGAAGGAAGATGTCCCTGAGGTCACAAGGATCCAGATGGTAGTCCCAATGACAAAGCTCTGGTTCTGGTGCCGGGTGGAGATGACAGGTGGAACCGGATTCAGCTGGACGAGAGGACGGAGGTCACCACGTGGCGTTGGGGATCGGAGTCGGGTCCGGACTGAAGAAGATGGTGGTCACCTCAGCCGACAGCCCCCGACAGGAATTACGCAGCAGTCGTGGTTAGGACCGGATGGCGTGGCAGGACGGGCTCTGCGAGACAGAAAAGGGTTAATACCGGGCAAGGCAAAGGGGGACCTGAACTCCTAGCTCACTAAACACGTAGAACAGGCCCCGCCCACCTGGAAGAAGAATCCTCTTATACCCTGTACCTGCAAGCCAATATCCTGTTTCTGGACGCTGGCCCTTTAAGAAAGGGTCAATGACCGCGCGCGCCCTAACGCGCATGCGCGAGGCCTGAGTGCCTGAGACCAGGAAAGGAAGCGGCGCCGAGGAAGCAGGAGTGTCGGACAGGGTGTCCTGCGATGCGGATGGACGCCTAGAGCGGGGACGCCTGGAAGATACCGGCGGGAGAGAGGGAGCAGGAGGACCAGGAGTGGGAGTGGTGAGCGGAGCGCGCCGTCGGGAACCGGGGAGCATGCCACGGGGACCGGGGACTGCAGCACAGGAACCGGGGATCACAGCACGGGGACCGGAGGGCGCAGCACAGGGACTGGGGTTCGCAGCACGGGGACCGGGGAGCGTGACAGGACATAATGATCATGGTCACAGGGATTGTGACAGTAGCCAGGCCCGAGGTACAGGGGGCCTGCCCACCCCAGCACTTGTTTCAGGGATGTACGTCTGAGGGCATTCACACAGCTGAAATGCATTGCAGCACAGAGACCTGTCAGTTTCCTGCACTGCAATGTACTGGCTGCTGATTAAGGATATTAAATTCACTGCTCCCCACACCCATATTTCCATCCACCTCCTTGCAATGAAGCCGGTACTTAGAGGTGGTGGGTGTGATTATGGGTATGGGGCGCATTGAATATTCATGTTCTTCAATAGCAGTACATGTGACTGCCCAGTAGCCAGCGTCCTGCAGCTCTTGGGCAGTCATGTGTACCGCTATTAAAGAATCTGGATATTTGGAGCAGCGAATATGCCGGCAGCTGACAGCAGTGTAAGTAGGCGCGCATGACAGCATCGTTTACACTGTGAGGTCAGTTGTCGGCATGACAGCATCGCAGGAGGACATGGGGGGAGTGGAGGGAAGGTGAGTATATATAATTTTTGTTACTGTGTGTGGCCTGATGGGGGATCATATGTATCAGGATGTGGCCAGGATGGGAACATACATTAGGATGGGGCCATGATGGAGACATATACCAGGATGGGACCATAATGGGGACAAATATACCAGGATGGGGCCATGATGGGGATATATATACCCGGATGGGGCAATGATGGGGACATATATACCAGGAAGGGGCTATGATGGGGATATATACCAGAATGGGGCCAGGATGTGGACATATATACAGGATGGGGCCATGATGGCAACATATATACCAGCATGGGGCCATATATACCAGGATATAGCCATGATAAGGGTCATACACCAGGATAGGACCATGATGGGGACATATATAACAGGATGGGGTCATATATACCAGGATATAGCCATGATAGGGGTCATGGGCCAGGATGAGGCCATGCATGGGGACATATACCAGGATGGGGCCATGATGGGGACATATACCAGGATGGGGGACAAATTTACCAAGAATTGGCCCAGGATGAGGGAAATTAGTACAGGATGGGGGTCATTACTATACAATGAAGGGGGGGGGGGTAATTCGTATGTCTTTAAAGAATTTAGAATGCTACAATGCCCCATACATCTGACCATCATGAGTGGGTGGGAGGCCAGGCTCAAACTTTGCAAACTCAGACCGAGTTACGCCACTGGTCAACAGATATTTATTTTGAAGCACGATACATGTACATAAACATAAAAAATGAAAATAGGGCAGTGGGGAGACTAATAGCAAGGAATGGGGACGTAGTGGTTAGACATATTGATCTGTAGGTGAAGGAGGGCAATTGCATTGACATTTTCTGTTGTTGCACTTTACCCTCTGTCTCTAATCAAGCCCACCTAAAAAATGCAATAAAAAACAATTCAAATGTCAAATGTACCACAAAATGCTGTCAATAAAAATGCAGACAAGCTCTCACACAAAAAGTCATGGGTCTTGGACAAGAGGATGAAAGCAAACACATAAAATCCCAGGTCCATAAAGGGCTAAGCACCAATTAGTTGCATTAATTATGCTGTGGATAGTTGTATAAAAAGAGCATCGTTGAGCTGCAGTATTAATTGGGCAATAAATGACAGCCATAAATATTAATTGTACTAGAATTACTTAGTTCTATAAGTATTGCACAGCATTTTATTAGGGCAAAAGTTGTAAATTTATGGGATGAATAAGTGACATCATCTTTATTTTTCTGTGGCTTTTTATACCTCTTTTATTTTAAAATGTATAATTGATTTATGCATAAATTTGCACTAATGACAATATATACATGAGAATTAATGAGAATTGTATATATGGAGTGACTATGCATCTATATGGAGTGACAAGCATCTGAAAACCTAGCGTAATGGTTACCGTCTCAACAAGGGTGAATTCTTGACAGTTACTCACAATATTGTGGCACATTGCTTGTTGGTTACAATACATGGTTAAGGCACAGAACATGGTGCTTACAATACAAGGTTTAGACACATCGCTTGTTGGTTACAATACAAGGTTGAGGCACAGAGCTTGTTGGTTACACTACATGGTTAAGGCACAGAGCTTGTTGGTTACAATACAAGGTTTAGGCACAGTGCATGTTGGTTACAATACATGGTTAGGGCACAGAACATGGTGGTTACAGAACAAGGTTTAGACACATCGCTTGTTGGTTACAATATAGGGTTGAGGCACAGAGCTTTTCGGTTACAATACAGTTACAATACATGGGTAAGGCACAGAACATGGTGGTTACAATACAAGGGTTAGACACATCGCTTGTTGGTTACAATACATGGTTGAGGCACAGAGCTTGTTGGTTACAATACAGGGTTGAGGCACAGAGCTTGTTGGTTACAATACAGGGTTGAGGCACAGAGCTTGTTGGTTACAATACAGGGTTGAGGCACAGTGCTTGTTGGTTACAATACATGGTTAAGGCAAAGAACATGGTGGTTACAGAACAAGGTTTAGACACATAGCTTGTGGGTAACAATATATGGTTAAGGCACAGGGCATGGTGGTTACAATACAGGGTTTAGACACATAGTTTGTTGGTTACAATACAGGGTAATGGTAATACAGGGTAATACAGAGCTTGCTAATGCTGTGTCTCCTCATAGTTTACAAATAACTCAACAGGACGTTGCAGTAGCAAGAAAAATATAATATCACCTTTCATTGTATACTATTTGGATCAATTTACAGTTTAACTTGAGTATGTGGTTGCAGGGATTGCCAGTCTAGCACTGTTAGAGATTTGGATGGTGCTCACAACTAGAGGTTTCAGTTTACCTTGGCTTTAAGGCTGAAAATGATCTATAACGACTTGCAACTTTCTGGACCACATTTGATTAAAATTTACTTGGTTTAGTAAGCCCCAAAGCAACACAAGGCTACAGCAGGTCTACAGTGTAAGGGGCCAATTTATAACCACCCATCAGATATCCGGGCCTACATTATTCTCACCATTCCCAAATTCAACCATTCTCCCGCTCAATCTCTGGACAATTGCACAATCCCTATTCAACATTATGTTCAATTAAGTAGTTAGATTCCTACATCGCTAATTGACTTTTGTAGTCATCTGACCACAAAGCAATCCACCAGACTCTTAAGGGTACTTTACACGTTGTGACATCGCTACTGCGATATCGTCGGGGTCAAATCGAAAGTGACGCACATCCGGCATCGGTAACGATGTTGCAACGTGTAAAGCCTAGATGCGCAGATAAACGATCGCAAAAGCATGGTAAATCGTTGATCTGTGTAGTGTCGGACATTTTCATAATGTCGCACCAATAGGAGATACGATGTTGTTCCTCGTTACTGCGGCAGCACACATCGCTGTGTGTGAAGCCGCAGGAGCGAGGAACATCTCCTTACCTGCCTCCACCGGCTATGCAGAAGGAAGGAGGTGGGCAGGATGTTACGCGTCTATTGGCCGCCTGCCGTGTGACGTCGCTGTGACGCCACACGACACGCCCCCTTAGGAAGGAGGGGGGTCGCCGGCCAGAGAGACGTCGTAGGGCAGGTAAGTGCATGTGAAGCTGCCGTAGTGATAATGTTCGCTACGGCAACTATCACAAGATATCGCATGTGCGACGGGGGCAGGTACTATCGCGCTCGGCATTGCAAGCATCGGTTAGTGATGTTGCAGCGTGCAACGTACCCCTTATACTTGTTACTACATGCTATTTTTCTGGGAAAATACCACAAGCCAAACTGCAAAAAGGGGTAAGTTATGTAAATCCCTCCCAAAATGGTGACACTGCTGCAGTCACTTCACAAATGGTGTTCGGTGGCAGTCATGTGGACCTACAAAAACAAACCAATAATTTAATTAAAGGGGTTGAACAGCAATCGAAAAATGTCTGTTTGTCCATGGACTGTGTCTGGACCTCTTCATTTTTTTAGTCAAACAAGTTCAGTTGTGACATAGGTCATTAGTTCAGTAAAGAACAATGTTCTTCATCACTTTTGACATCCAATTTATAGTATTTCTCCAGTGCTGCACCTATTCTGTGAAATCTGTTGGTGTATTAGGTTTTCTTTAAGAGCAAATTTGAGACATCTTGGACCAAAATGGGTTTACACAAACCCTATCCACAATTGGTGGTTCCAGGTGGAGTTGGGGCGAAGCCTGGAGCCGGACTGAAACATCAGTAAACTGCCAACACAAATGTTGATAATTATGAAATAACACCTCTGGCACATCATCGTTATTTTATACTGCCAGTTCCTCTCTTTTTCTTTCTAAAAAGGTACCAAAATTTTGTCAACTGGTTATTACCTCTATTCAAAAAGCCCTAAACAGTCTAGCACTTTTAGTACTTATTCTACAATGTCCTGTTGAATGGTTTGAATGCTCATATCTTCAAGGCATCACTACACTCTGAAACAGGGGCTCCTAGGCTGGCCTTAAAGCTGAGGCCCTTGCACTGTCTCTTACCTCGAAGGTAGGCTCGATGGTAGCAAGGTTCAAGGCCCCAGTGTGCTCTGTATCCTGTCTGAACCCTGATGCTATTCTCTACCATCCTGGGAGCAGGCCGAGAACTCAGAAACCAAAACCCCACAAATAGGCACAGGTAAGAGTAAATGAAAACTCGGACACAATGCAGTTAAACACGAAGGGAGGGAACAATATGTAAACTGGGGAGTAAAGTAAAAGGGGTAGGGAATTAACACTCAACTGGAGAACTTACACACCACATTAACAGTAGAAGTCCCAGAGAGGGGTCATTTAACATTTCTACCATTGGAACCCTATGGAGCTCGACATTTCTGGGACTTCTAGTGTTAAACCACAACTTGAAGATCACCATATTGTGCCGCCCCCGTGGGAGCAGCCGAGCTGCTCAGATCCGGGTGTGCTGTTGCTCGAGGGTCTCCAGACCCGGGGTCGTGTGGCCACTCAAATGAAAGGGGGGTATTTACAGGAGATTTGATGTGTAGTTTGTGACACCAAACATGGTGTACGGTTATTTGGGAGTACCGCAGCTGCCATTGGAAGTACCTGGGGTGATGAAGTGTGGCAGCAAGGTGTCGCAGCCCCGTAGGGGGAATGCCCTGGGACTCGGTGTGGGGTGGAGATGGTGCCGTGGGATGCAGGGGTCACTCTCGTATTCACTCAGTTCATAAGCAGACGCTGACAACCGGGTAAACCAGTTCTCTAAGCACCACTGCCGCTGAGGGGAACTCGTCCGGGTCCCGTCCCCTATGGTGTTGCCTGGTGATCCGTGACCTCCTGGCACTAAGTTTAACTTCAAGTTGATGGCCCGGTAGTATGGAACTTGCAGGGCCCCGCTCCCCACTGTGGCTAAGTGTGGGTGCTTGCTCTCAGGACTCATGTTTGGGATTTTCTGGACCGTTTTGGGTTGGAAAGTCCTGTCCCCCTCGTTGCGCTAGTGCCCCAATTCTGGCACGGGTGGGAACGAATCATAAAGGCTCCGTTCTCCTCAGGTGAAGAGTCGGGTTGCCTGAAGCTACTCCCCGACCTAGGGTTCGTGTACCCAGTCATGTCTTCGGTCCCGGACCGGTGACAGTGCTAGGCTGCCGGCTGTCTTCCTCAACAGGTCCAGACACCTCGCCACAATGCCCTGTGACCGGGGGTCTGACTCCTCTAGGCCCAGACCACCGTCTGCAACCTAGATAACTTCTCCAGGAGCCACCGCTCCCGACTTCCTCTCTCTCCTTCTACTCTTCACTCACTCTCTCCTCACTGACTACACTCCTTACATCCCCCTCCCTGACCCCCCAGGTGGGCAACTCTATTCCAATCAAGCCGTCCACTGGTGTGTCTGGTGGGTGTGGTGCAGGGTGTATCTAAGATTTGATAGGGACCCAGAACCAAGAGGGAGGTGGAATACCGCACAGAAGGACAGTTTGTGCAATACTCTGTGATGACCTGATAGTCCAGAGGCGTCACAATATAACAGGATAGCCACAGGAACTGAGGAGCAAAGCTATATCCGGCACTCAGCCCCGGTATCCAGAGCCTTATAAAGGGTGAAGGCAGCTGGTGATCAGCAGCCTGAGCTTCCAGCAGATGATCACAAACCAGCAGGAATTAATTCTTGCTTAATTGAAGAGTAGTGACACCAGGACAGGCTGTGCAACTAAGTGATCCCAGGCTGTTTGTCAGACACAGCAGTGTGAATTGAGCCGACACCGCCATGACACCCAATGAGTGAAACGCTGAACACCGCACAACAGGGACATGGACTCCATATCTCTACTCCATCCCTTTCTCTCCTGTAGATTGTAATCACATATGGGCAGCCATCTTTTGCCCTTTATCTTAATTTGTGAACTTCCATGGAATATGATGGCACTATATTGAGAATATTTTTATTATTAATCCTAAATGGAAATCATGAACATTTCTCCAAAATCTGGACAACATTAACAACAAAGACCTCATTCTGACCTTGCAAGCGGGTACAAACATATTTCACCCATCTTTAATTAATTAGGCCTTTTTTTATTATAACCCAATGAGTCCAAGCTGTGAGATTACTCGGCTCATGATGTTAACGGCATTGGTTTGTTTTTCATCTTACCATAAAAATAATGAGCAACTTTAACTTTCCTAATCCACAAAACATCAGGGCGTACCGTCATGTTCACCTCCATTTCACCTCTCCTTCTAGTAATATATAATCATTTATAAGAAACGTAACAGGAGTCATTAGGATACCAGTGAGTCAGCACGCAGATACAGGACTGTTTTCCAACCATTACAACAGTTAATTGGCCTCTCCAGAACCTTAGTACAATTCTTTCTATTAATAAGCCATAGGGACCAACAAAGAACTTTTTCGGAATATTTCTGGCTTTTTTTTTATCAAAGAAAGGCCTATATCTTGAAATTTGTAAGATATGGCCGAAAGCGTTTTGTTATACACGTGTAAATTTCCATTGTGTGTAATGGAACAGTACAAAAAAAAAACAGAGGAAAAAAAGGTAAATTGGACATAATTTCACACAAACCCCCAAAAATGGGCAAGACAAAATTGTTGGCATCATTCCAAGATTGTGAGTAAACCACTTTGTCTCAAGCATGTGGTGCTTGCTCATGTTCACCTGTGTCAAGTAACAAGTGTGGGCAATATGAAAATCACACCTGAGACCACATAAAAAAGGGAGAAGTTGAATCAGTCTTTGCATTGTGTGTCTGTGTGTGCCACACTAAGTATAGAGAACAGAAGGTGAAGAAGAGAACTGTCTGAGGACTTGAGAACCAAAATTGTTGAAAAATATTAATCATCTCAAGGTTAAAAATTCATCTCCAAAAATCTTGATATTCCTTTTCCCATGGTGCACAACATATTGAAGAAGTTCACATCCCATAGCAGTGTAGCTAATCTCCCTGGACAGGAATGGCAGAGAAAAATTGATTAAAGGGTGCAATGCAGGATAGTCTAGATGGTGGATAAGCAGCCCCAATCAAGTTCCAAATAAATCTGAGCTGTCCTGCAAGCTCACGGTGCATCAGTAATAGCGTAAACTATCCATCAGCATTTAAATGAAACGAAATGCTATGACAGGAGACCCAAGAGGATCACACTGATGACAAAGACAGAAAAAAGCTAGACTGCAGTTTTCCAAAGTCTACTTGAGTGATCCAAAACCCTTCTTGGAAAGCATCCTGTAGACAAATGAAGCTAAGATAGAGCTTTTGGTAAAGCACATCATTCTATTGTTTACCAAAAACGGAAGGAGAAGTACAAAGAAAATAATACAGTACCTGCAGTCAAGTATGGTAGAGGTTTAAAGATGTTTTGGGGTTGATTTGCTGCCTCTGGCACTGGGTGCCTTGACTGTGTGCAAGGCATCATGAAATATGAAGATTATCAAAGGATTTTTGGTCATAATGTAGTGCTCAGCAGAAACCTAGGTTTGCATTCTAGATCATGGGCCTTCCAGCAGGACAATTACCTTAAATGTAATGCCGGTGTCCCTGCACTGTCTAACTCCCTCCACCCGGCAGTGATGCCGATGTACTCACCACTGCGGCTGGTCTGCTTGCTTCTCTGCTTCTTCTGTGGTCCCCACACGTCAATGTCTGCAGATCTCCTGGCAATGTTCTTAGGGTGTGAGCGTGTATACTACTCGCATCTTAAAGGGGCAGCATGTGCACTCAGATAGTGTTCCACAGTTGGAAGTACTGGCTATTTCAGGCACTTTCCCCTGTCGGGAGATGTCTGAGCAATTAGATTCCGAGGGTTCCTGTTCCTGCCAGTGCTCTAGTCTGTATCCTGTCCTGTATGATTGCTATGGTCCCATTCTGGGCATTCCGCCTGTCTCCCATACCTGAACTTGACCCGCCTGCCTCCTGAACCTATAACCATCCTGTCTCTCTGGGTTACCTGAACCTATCCAGTCTATCTGTATACCTGCACCTGAACTATTTGTCCAGCCCCCTTTCTGAACGCACTCCGTCCTGTCAGGCTCCACAGCCTGCTCCATCCTACCTGCCCTCTGTATCTGCGTCCCTATTTTTGGGTCAGCTACTGCTTCTAGGAAAAAATTTCCTGTCTCATATGGTCAACTTTCTTCTTCAAAATAAGTGGCCAGTTTGACATCGCCAAGGTTTGTGATCGGGGCTTGCATTTTAGAACTGATGAAGGATTGAAAGGTGTCAGACATTTTGGATAGTGAGATGATTCGGGTGGTGGACTGGCTTGTTTGGTAATTCCTTTGTTTTATTATGTTGAATGAAAAATGATGGTGCTTGAAATGCAATTAAGGAAAAATAACCAAAAAGGCTCAATATAGGCTGGTCTCCAAAGGGTTATAGTAGTCTGATATAACTATGCTCTACTGTTTTCACTGTAATAAATGAGGAGATATGAGGCACACTGACTACAATGTATTTTTCTGAAAACATAATTACAACGGCAAAATTCTCTTTAAAAATCATTTAATGAATCGCCGGCAATAATAGATCATTTCACAGAAATTGGTGTACCAGTGTATTACTGTAATGAGGTTTTCCATTCCGCCTCTATGTTAGAACCCATTGATTTCTCAGAATATGCAGTGTTGTGCGTGTACCACTGGGGACATGGTTTATCTGTAGGCAATGCTTGCACTGTGGGTATGCTGTGTTGTTATTAGGTAACATATTACATTATTATAGTCTTTTATAAGTAGCTAGTTTGTGCAAAGAACATAGAAAACCACTGTTTAACCCCTTACCAACAACTTATGTATTGTAGATGCGGCAGCGCAGGTGCTGGCTGTGTTACATAGCCTACGTCAGAAAGTAGTAGATATGATGGGAACTAGCTCCAATATATTAAGTTTAACCTCTAAAATGTCGCTAACAAGCATCATACGGAGGCACTTAAAAGTTTCTAAGATGGAAGCCGTCACTTCAAGGGAAATCAGCAACCATGTTACCTGATTCTGGAGTGCCATTTGATTGCCATGGCCCATGCCTACCATGTGTGATGGATCTAATCCTGGAGTGCCAGTTTATTGCCATGGGTGAAGCCTGCCATGTGTGATGGACCTAATCCTGGGGTGCCAGTTAATTGCCATGGCCCATGCCTCCCATGTGTGAAGGACCTAATCCTGGGGTGCCAGTTGATTGCCATGGCCCATGCGTTCGATGTGTGAAGGACCTAATCCTGGGGAGCCAGTTGGTTGCCATGGCTCATACCTGCCATGTGTGTTGGACCTAATCCTGGGGTATCAGTTAATTGCCATGGCCCATGCCTCCATGTGTGAAGGACCTAATCCTGGGGGCCAGTTGGTTGCCATACCCTATGCCTGCCATGTGTGATGAACCTAATCCTGGGGTGCCAGTTGATTGCCATGGCCTATGTCTGCCATGTGTGATGGACCTGATCTTGGGGTGTCAGTTAATTACCATGGGCCATGCCTGCTATGTGTTATGGACCTAATCCTGGGGTGCCAGTTGATTGCCATGGCCCATGCTTTCCATGTGTGATGAACCTAATCCTGGGGTGCTCCAGTTGATTGCCATGGTCCATGCCTGCCATGTGTTATCTACAAAGCTTAGCCCTGTGCTAACCATTTTTCCTATGGGCATGTAAAGCTTGAAAAACTTTTTTTTTATATCCTAGAAAATGGATGCCACACTAATGATACAAATGGATGAAAATTACCAAAAACATTGACAAATATAAATCCGTTTTTCTGCAGCATACAGAAACTCCACAGAAACACTTCATTGATACTGTGGATATTCTTCTGGAAAAATCTACAGTGGATTTGATTGTCAGGTATCTCCCATTTCTGTACTTAGCAAGAGACCTGTCAATCAACTGCAGTAACACCGGGAAAAGCCAACCGGGGAGGTATCAGACTAGTCCCATCTCCGGCTATAGTCCCCAGTTGGCTCTTCAAAGTATATTTTCTCTGAAACGCTAGAGTTTTCATTGGACGATATACCTGGCTGCAATTGTAGTCTGATTCATGCTGCCTGTGGTTTGGGCAGCATGAATCAAGTGAAAAGTTCTCTTTAACACTAGAACTACTGAGGGAGTCATTTTGACTACTTTGCACCATGTATTTCTATATAGGTGTCACGAGTCCAGTAGTTCTAGTGTTAAAGGGAATCTGTCAGCAGGCTTTTGCTACCTCATCTCAGAGCAGCATGATGTAGGCAAAGAGATCCTGAATCTAACGATGTGTCACTTAGATTAATGGGCGCAGCTGTTCTGAGGCAATCAGAATTTTTAGATTTAGCAATGCAGCTGAGCTGAGAAATCTAACCCTGCCAACACCAGGCTCTGTATAGACATTGTACATTGACAGTGAGGTGTCAATCAAATGAGGGGGTTTACCAGACTACCATGTGTGTGACAATGTAGTCTAATTAAAGGTAAGTCCTGCTCATTAAACAAACATAGCAAATAGACAAGGATCAGACCTTAACAAAAAAGGCATCCCTGAATTCTAGGTGTTAACCCTTTCAGCATGCTGGTTTCAGATTACATAGCAAAAACATAATGACAGATTCCCTTTAACAAAAGATTCTTCTGAAATGTTCTAATATGAAGAATACAAGAGTTTTCTAAAACAGACTTGTCAAAAGATAACACAGCTCCACTTTAACAATGGAAGTTGATTTTTTTTTCCTACTCAATTACAATTTTATAAGATTCACTAATCTTTTAATCTGAAATTCAAGTGTTTATAAGCCAAATGCAATTAGGTAACGCAGAGATTTTGCTCATTATGTCTTAATATTCCACTTTATTGCCCTCAAATTCAGTCTGAGTCAAGTTCCTTCTACTTTAAAAAAAAACAGAAGTCCTAATCACTTTGCTAAATATTTGCAGTAAGAAAAGAGGAATGAAATCCTTTTGCCTGGATTAGATCCCAGCATCGCAGGTAGTGATTTCCAGTACACCTGCCGTGTCGGGGACCTAATTAAGAAGGTACAGTAAACAAATTGAAAATGTCTTGAAAGCAGATGCAGACTTGCATTTACCAGGCGATTCCTTGTGAGATGTGGTGCCGGAATCTGTAATTGGGAAAGATGTTTCCTCCCCAACCCAAAATAAGCATCGGTGTTTGTAAATGATTTAGATGGGACTTAAAGCATCAGCTGGCTTCATAGGAGACTTCCCGAGCAAATGGAAGTCTAATTATATTCAGAGGGAATAATGGAATTAAAATGCTACACAGGCTGATCATTTACATTCTGGTATGGAGGTTATGCCACCAAAGCTCATGTCACGTAGCGTCTGTCATAGCCTGGTCTTCTTATTAAACAGCTGATTTTAACAGTCACCTATAAAACCTCATTTAGCATGATGCCTCTATGTGCTCAGTGTCTAGCCTTAACCTAAATTTTCTCTCCAGGACAGGAGACAAACTCTAGCGCAGCGCCACCTATTGGAAGTAGCGATCCTAAAAGTTAAATGTGGATTTTTAACAATCCTTTACAAATAACTTAGGATTTATATGCCAGATCAGAATCCCAATTTGCAGACATGGTGTTTCGGGGTGCTTGCCCCTCGTCAGTGCAAAGTATGGGGTGTCTGATCTGGCTATGAGAAGCTTTGTGGGACCACGGGGGAACTCTATTCTCCTTATGGAGACTTTGCAAGCCAGTCTGACAGGATGCTAGTAAGGGGACTTATAGCTGCCATGCCCCTCTGCAAAATATTCAAATTTTCTCTCCAGGACAGGAGACAAACTCTAGCGCAGCGCCACCTATTGGAAGTAGCGATCCTAAAAGTTAAATGTGGATTTTTAACAATCCTTTACAAATAACTTAGGATATATATGGCAGAACAGAATCCCAATTTGCAGACACGGTGTTTCGGGGTGCTTGCCCCACGTCAGTGCAAAGTATGGGGTGTCTGATCTAGCCTTAACCTTGTATCTAAATAGAAAAATGTATTAGGCAGACCATGTGTTTCAGAAAAACAAATATTGCCAGGACAGAGGCCACACAGTGTCCAAAGTGATTCTATTGGCTTTATTTTAATGAATGACTCTATAGGAGTTCCCATCTGTTTTTCGGGGATTCCAAAAGAAATTCTGACATAGTGCTTGTAGTGCTAACATGTTAGTGGCCATCAGGAATCCATAGTAGTAGTCTATCTTTAAAAAATCCTTTAATATATCAGACTGTACCAGTTTAGCTTGTTTTTCTGTAATTTTCCCAGAAACCTGGAGTTATAGTTCTAGTACTAATGTTTACTGAGAAAGTACATGTTTATAGTATTACTCAGTATCACATAGCTCTCGTATCAATGTTTAGTGAGAATGTGCGTGTTTATAGTATGATAAAACATCTGACACCAGGAGCTTTTAGCATGTTCCATCCGGTGACGTATTTGTCCAGTGTAGATTGACATCTAATGTGTTAGCCACTCAGAAGAGGGATATTATATATTAGACAAATGGAACCTGTTAGAGTTTGTGTAACACTTGGTTATGAAAGCATTTGTTTTCAAAAGAGATATAAACTGGTGAAGATTTCAGCAAAGTCAGAAGCCTGTTAATCTGTGGCCTAAAAGTGTGGATCCCAGGAGTTTCTCTGTCTTCGCTGTTTTTGCTTCTCACAGATAATGCTCCCTGACAGATGATGCGTGTAACTCCTGGTGAAGTTTTTCCTATATAGTGTGCAATGTAAGTAGCTTACCTTTGTGATTTATATTATGCAAAAGTGTACGCAATATCATACTATTTCCTATTTTCTGTAATTATTGAAACATTATAATAAAATTAATTGACCTTGTTTAAAGCCATATCCGATCCCTTTAAATACTCGGCAAAACAGTGCTCAAAGGGGTAAACTTTAGTACCGATCAACCTTAGAGAGAATTTGTCATCAGGTTTTTGCTGTTTAATCTGAGAGCAGCATGATGTAGGGAGTGGAGATCCTGATTCCAGCAATGTATCACTTATTGGGTTGCTTGGTGCAGTTATGATAAAATTGCTGTTTTACCTGCTGTAGATCTACCGGTTTTCTGGATTCTATCAGTTTTCTGAGCTCTGTATAACCCGGCCAAAAGCTCTGATTGGCAGATTTATATGCACACTCTGGGAAATTGCACAAGAAATTTTATGGTGCATTTTCACCTGTTAGGGGTACTTTGCACACTGCGACATTGCTAGCCGACTGTAGTGATGCCGAGTGCGATAGTCTCCGCCCCCGTCGCAGATGCAATATCTTGTGATAGTTGCCGTAGCGAACATTATCGCTAAGGCAGCTTCACACGCACTTACCTGCCCTGCGACGTCGCTCTGGCCGGCGACTCGCCTCCTTCCTAAAGGGGTGGGTCGTCAGGCGTCACAGCGACGTCACACGGCAGGCGGTCAATAGATGCAGAGGGGTGGAGATGAGCGGGACGTAAACATCCTGCCCACCTCCTTCCTTCCTCATTGCAAGCTGGATGCAGGTAAGGAGATGTTCCTCGCTCCTGCAGCTTCACACACAGCGATATGTGCTGCTGCAGGAACGAGGAACAACATCGTACCTGTCGCTGCAGCGAAATTATGGAAATGACCGACACTACACAGATCACCGATTTTCGACGCTTTTGCTATCATTAATCGGTGGTTTTACACATTGTGACGTTGTTACAGGCGCCGGATGTGTGTCACTTTCGATTTGACCTCGACGATATAGCAGTAACGATGTCGCAACGTGCAAAGTACCCCTTACTCTTATGAAAATGAATGATTTGGGGTTAAAATGGATATTTTCAATTTCATGGTTCAATGTTATAAAATTCTGTGAAGCACCTGGGGGTTCAAGGTGCTCATCAAACATTTAGTCTAGTTTCCAAAATGGGGTCACTTATGGGGGAGCTCCATTGTTTAGGCACATCAGGGGTTCTCCAAATGCATCATGGCATCCACTAACGATTCCAGCCAATTTTGTGTTTGAAAAGTCAAATGGCGCTCCTTACCTTTTGAGCCCTGCTGTGCACCCAAACAGTAGTTTTCCACCACATATGGGGTATCAGTGCACTCAGGAAAAATTTCACAACAAATTGTATGGTACATTTTTTCCCCTTATTCTTGTGAAAATGCAAAATTTGGAGCTAAAGAAACATTTTAGTGGGAAAGGGTAAAATTTTCATTTTTTCCTTCCACATTGCTTTAGTTCCTGTGAAGCATCTGAAGGGTTAATAAACTTCTTGGGTGTGGGTTTGAGCAGTTTTAGGGGTGCAATTTTTTAGAATGGGGTCACTTTTGTGTATTTTCTGTAACACTGGCTTCTCGGTCACTTCCAATGTGATGTGGTCCCTCAAAAAATGGCTTTGTAAAATTTTGTTGGAAAAAGGAGAAATTGCTGATGATCCCTTCTAATTTCCTAACAAAAAAAAAAATGATGTTTCAAAAATTGATGATGCAAAGTAGAGATGTGGGAAATGTTTTTACTGATTATTTTGTGTAAAATAACTCTCTGGTTTAAGACATAAAAATTAAAAGTTTGAAATTTGCAAAATTTTCACGAAATGTATCATATTTTCACAAATAAACACAAAAAATATTGTCCTAAATTTACCACTAACATGAAGTACAATATGTCGCGTAAAAACAATGTCAGAGTTACTGGGGTCGTTGAAGTGTCCCAGAGTTATTACATCATAAAGTGACAGTGGTCAGAATTGAAATAATTGGCTGGGCCATGAAGGTGAAAACAGGGTGGGTGTTGAAGGGGTTAAAGAGCTCCTGTTCTTCTTTTCTACTAATTTCATATTGTCCACATTGTGTTTAAGATAACCCAATAAAGAATGGAAAGTACATGGTGCCATTGAAAGAGATGGAAAAATCATCTTTCTTTGACAATTCTAAAGTTTTTTTTCTTTTAACTAAAATACACATTTTATTTGTTTCGTTAGTGATTAGGCGTTATAGCACGGGTATTCCTATTATATCTCTTATGGTCTTGAGTAGTTTATGTTAAAGGGAACTTGTCACCAGATTTGGCGGCTAAAAGTGCGGCCACCACCAGTAACCTCTATATACAGCGTTCCAGAATACTATATATAAGAGCCTAGGTCGCTATGTAGAAAAAATACTTTTAGAAGACTCACCTAGGGGGTGTTCCGGTCCGATGGGTGTCGCTGCTCTCCGGTCCGGCACCTCCTCTTTGCTGCAATCTCCATCCTCCTTCTATCCAGCCCAGTACGGCATTGCAGTCCTGCGCAGATGCACTTTGATCTGCTCTGTTGAGGGCAGATCAAAGTACTGTAAAGCGCAGGCGCAAGGACAGATTAAAGACCGCCTGCGCATGCGCACTGCAATACTACAAGGGCAGATCAAAATGTGCCTGCGCAGGACCTCAATGCTGGCCAGTGTGGATGATGTGGGACACATCATGCACACGCGCCTCAGAAGAAGGAGGACAGCGATCGCCGCAGAGAGGAAGCGCCGGAAAGGAGAACAGCGACACCCATCCAACCAGACCGCCCCCTAGGTGAGTATTATAAAAGTGTTTTTTATGTTCTACACAGCGGCCTGGGTTCTTATATACAGCATATTACAATACTGTATATAAGGGTTCACTGGTAATGGCTGCACCTCATAAGGGAAAAACCTGGTGACAGGTTCCCTTTAATACCTTACTATATACCTTTAGTTATTGTATATGCAATACCTCCCTGGGCATTGGATCTAAAAGCATCTTTAATTATGATTTAGAGTACGGTACCATAGTGCACTGCTGCATTCACCTGGAATGGTTATTGACCCCATATTCTCAAAATTGTGTGCTCATTCTCCCCTGCATATGAGTGGGGATTTTAAACACATTTAAGTGGAAGCACATTATGAGACCATACCTTTCAAATATAAACTCTATGAACTCACCTGAGGTAAACTCAATGAACTCAATGCCGGATTACCAGCAAATGTGAGGTTAGAGATGATGTTTCATGACAAACAACATGTAGTTACACTGCATCAGCAAAATCTCTATCAGACAAAGATTTCAAAGAAAACTGGGGTTTCAAGATGTGCTGTTCAAGCACTTTTGAAAAAGAACCATGAAATGGGCACTGTTGAAGAATGTAGACAATGTAAAGCCGAAGAAACTGTAGTAGATGAAAGACACATCACCCTTACTTCTTTTGAAACTTTAAAACTGTCTAGCATTGCAATCTGCTCAGAATTCTGCGAAACCAGTGTGATCCAGCTACACCCATCTATTGTTTAGTTATGTCTTGCCAGAAGCCAGAAGTGGCCTTCATAGAAGAATTGCAGCCAAAAACCATACCTTTAAAATAAAAACTAAACCAAGTAACTCAACTATGCATGAAAACATAGGAACTGGGGTGCAGAAAAATGACAGTGCCTTCTTCAGGTCAACCCACAGATTTTCATTTAGCATCAGTTTTGGGTTCTGACTGGGCCACTCCAAAACTTTGATCTTCTTTCTTTTGTTGATTTGGAGGTATCATTAAGGTCATCATTTCTTATTCATAAAAAATAAAAGTTTTCTCTCTGATACCGTGCTTTGATTATTTGGGCATGAAAAAAGTTAGAGGTGAATCTAGGGGGTGCTGGTGGGGCATGTGCCCCAGGCTCAGCTGGCAAGGGGGCACCGTCAGGCCTCCTGATGTCTCCCCGGTGTCTGCATTTTGCCGCCCCTCTAGTGGGATCCGACAATTCTCTGAGCCAGCTATCAAACTGACAGTAGTGATGGGCGAACCCGAACTGTAAAGTTCAGGGTTTGTTCCGAACACATAGTGTTTGTGCATACAATCCCGAAAACGAGCTTTCCTGGGAAGCTCGTGTTAAAGTTTGGGTCCAGTTCGGGTCCATGGGCTGTAAATAAAAGCACATTATTAAAAAATATTCTGATTATACTTACAGGTCCCGCGACACGTTCTGCAGACTCTGTCTCTCGGCCGCTTCTGCTTACACGTCTGATCATTGCTGTGCCACCAGGTAACCACCACTGACTAAAGGACCTTCCATGATGTCATAGCCATGTGACCAGTCTGGTGTGAATGTTGTACAGACATTTGCTTACAGACTGGTCACATGGCTATGACATCATCAAAGGTCCTGTTAATTTCCCGGGGTATTCATTGCACTGCTCGTGAATCAGCAGTCTTCGGCTGTTTTTGTCCATGTTCGCGGTGACGTCAGGATTCTTTGACTGTCACTGTGCGAGTGTCGCATCACATCATCCGGCACGGCGCACACTCTCCCAACAGGAGCAAGTCGGCTGCATTTGTTTCCATGTAGCTGAGCTGCCCCTGTCCGGAGAGTGTCAGGCCGTATGGGGTGATGCAATGCGACAATGCACGAGTCATATGCAAGTGGAATCATACCCTCTGTGTCAGCCTGCTTCTCACTCTGTACAGCGTGATGAAGCAGAGCTGCCATTGCTCTCTCTGCTTCTTGCTCTGTAGAGACACTTGTATTCACAGAGTGATGAAGCAGAGCTGACATTGCTCTCTCTGCTTCTCACTCTGTATAGACGCTTGTCTGTACAGAGTGATAAAGCAGACCTGACATTCCTCTCTCTGCTTCTCGCTCTCTAGAGACACTTGTCTGTACAGAGCGATGAAGCAGAGTTGACATTTCTCTACCTGTGGGCTACGTCGGACAAAGGGTTTTTTTATAATAAAGATGGAGGCTCTAAATGTTTTTTTGTTTTATTTCTAATAAAAAAAAATTCTATGTGTTGTGTTTTTGTTTTTTTTTTTACTGTTCACTAGAAATTCACGGTGGCCATGTCTAATTTGGCATGATACCATGAATTTCGGGCTTAGTAGCAGCTGAGAATACAAAGCTGGTATTAACCCCTTTATTACCCAACGTGCCACCGTCATCAAGGCCTCTGATCGAGCCAGGTAAAGTGCCTGGAAATGGCACTAAGAAACAATGCGCCATTTCCAGGGGCAACTGCGAGCTGCGGTTTTTAGCGTGGGGGCCCCAGAATGGTTGGGCCTTACCACGCTGAGAATCCCAGGTTCCAGCTGCCTGGCTTTACCTGACTGGCGATCAAAATCCGGAGGGAGCTCACACATTTTTTTGTAAATTATTTTTTTTTAAATAATTAAAAAAAAATGAATGGGCTTCCTGTATTTTGATTGCCAGCCAAGGTAAAGCCAGGCAGACGGAGGTGGCAGCCCGTAGCCGTCCGCTTTATCGGCGCTGAGAATCAAAAATACCATCAAGCACTACATCCTTTTTTTAAATTATTTATTTTTACACTACTATATGTGTGAGGGCCCCAACAGCCAATCACAGATGCTGTCACACAGAATGGGCATCTGTAATGGCTGTTGGAGTAACCTGGAATCTGCCCATACATTCTAGATGCTAGAATTTATGGATTGGTTTCAGGTTACTCCAGCATCCAATCACAGACGCCCACTCTGTGACAGCGTCTTTGATTCTGTTATGTTAACAGTAAAATAAAACAACAACACAGAGAAAAAATATTTTATTAGAAATAAAATAGAAGACATTTAGGACTCCATCTTTATTACTCAAAAAAACCTCCGACGTAGTCCAAAGGCGGGAGAGCATCTTCAGCTCTGCTACATCTGACTTACAGGACCTTCCATGACATTATAGCCATGTGACCAATCTGGTGTGAATGTTGATACCTCGTGGGTTACAGGACCTTCGTGACATCATAGCCATGTGACCAGTCTGTAATCCAATGTCTGGACAACATTCACACTAGACTGGTCATATGGCTATGACGTCATGGAAGGTCCTATAACCCAGGGGCACAGCAATGATCGGACACGGAAGCAGAAGCGGCCAGGAGACAGAGTCTGCAGGAAGTGTCACTCGAGCGGTAAGTATAATGACAATGTATATTATTAACTATATTCTTTATCTTATAAAATGAATGAATGAATATACAAACGTAATATGAGGAGAAGATGAAGGGGAAAATGTATATACAGACACAATATGGGGAGAGGGTGAGGAGAGAAATGTATATTCGAACACAATATGAGGAGAAGGTGAGGGGAGGAATGTATATATGGACACAATATGGGGAGGGAGAATATATATACGGACACAACATAGGGACACAATAAGTGAGAGGGTGGGGGAATGTATATAGAGACACAATATGGGGAGATAGTGAGGGTGGAATGTATATATGGACACAATATAGAGACAGAGGGTGAGGGGTAATGTTTATACAGACCCAATATGGGGAGAGGGTAAGGGAAGGAATGAATTTATGGACACAATATGGGGAGAGAGGATGGGGATGTATATATGTACACAGTATGGGGAGAAAGGGTGAGGGGTGGAATGTATATACAGATACAATATGGGCAGAGAGGGTGAGGAGGGAAATGTATATACGGACACAATATGGGGAGAGAGGATGAGGGAGGATGTATGTATGGACACAGTATGGGGAGAGGTAGAGCAGGGGAATGTATATCTGGACACAATATGGGGACTGGGTGAGGGGAGGAATGTATATACGGATGCAATATGGGGAGAGAGGATCAGGGGATATTTATATATGGACATAGTATGGGGAGAGAAGGTGAGGGGAGGAGTGTATAAAAAGACACAATATGGGGAGATGGATAAATGTTCAGTATATATGGATGTAATGTGGGAAGAGGGGATTAGGGTGAATTGTATATGGTGTAGCGGGGTGGGGGTCCCCCAGGACGACAATGAGGCAGTGACCCAAAACAGTCTGATCCAAACAGTTTTATTGTCCTTGCTGTACAGGAAAAGTCATCCGGAACACAGCCGGGTTACTCACAGTCCATACGGTTCCCCGTCACACAGGCCCTACTTGCCGTAGGAGACGGTCTTACTATACTCCGTTTTGCTATTCCCGGGGGTCCACAGACCTGTGTTATAGTTCCACACAGGCCTGAACTCTCTTCAGTTTCCCGCTCTGCAGCTTACACAACAGGCTCTGCCCCACCCAGGCCTTTACAAAGAGCTTTTAAATGAGAACCGTGGACATGAGCCACCTGCATAACCCGGCCTGGAGGTTACTGGACTGACCACTATGTAGGGCTCTAATATGTTTCTGTACGCATTCTGGGAGATACGTACCGCCCGTCACATATCAATGGCCCCGCTATCTCACATACCCCCCCTCCGTTCAAACCCGAGGGGATGAACGGACGCACCCAAACAGGCCGCCCGAGACAGGGCATCGGCATTGCCCTGGGATGAACCGGCCCGATGTTCTACCATAAAACTGAAATTCTGAAGGGACAGGAACCAGCGGGTGACCCGGGCATTCCGTTCCTTCGCATTTCTCATCCAGACGAGGGGCGCGTTGCCCGTTACCAACCGAAACTGTCGCCCGAGCAAATAATAGCGCAGGGACTCCAAGGCCCATTTCATAGCCAAGCACTCCTTCTCCACTACGCTATAATTCTTTTCTGCCGAAGTAAGTTTCCGGCTCAAATAGGTAACCGGATGCTCAGCTCCGTTCACCTCTTGCGAGAGTACGGCACCCAGACCCACCTCGGAGGCATCTGTTTGTACCAGGAAGGTGTTACCGAAATCGGGGCTAATGAGGACCGGTTGACCACACAAGGCAGTCTTCATGGACTGAAACGCTTCCTCAGCCTGAGGGGTCCAGCGTACCATAGCCGCCTTCTTCCCCTTCAGCAGATCGGTCAAAGCTGCTGTTCTCCCGGCAAAGTCCGGTATAAACCGCCGGTAATACCCGACAATGCCGAGGAACGCTCTCACCTGTTTCGTGGACACTGGTCTGGGCCACTTTTGGATGGCCTCTATTTTATTTACTTGAGGTGTGATCACCCCGCGGCCAATCACGTACCCCAAATAGCGGGCTTCCTCCTGACCGATTGCACATTTTTTTTGGTTTGCGGTCAACCCTGCCGCTCACAGGGAGTTAACGACGGCCTGGACCTGGGACAAGTGGGTCTGCCAATCGGAACTGAAGATGATGATGTCGTCTAGATAGGCGGATGCGTACTTCTGATGGGGTTCCAACACTATGTCCATCAGTCTTTGGAAAGTAGTCGGGGCTCCATGTAAACCAAAAGGCAAGATAACATAGTGATAGAGCCCCTCTGGTGTAATAAAGGCCGTTTTTTCCTTGGCTGACTCTGTCAGCGGCACCTGCCAATAGCCTTTGGTAAGGTCAAGCGTCGTGAAATATTGAGCCTTTCCCAACCGTTCAATAGGTTCGTCCACCCGGGGCATAGGGTAAAGGTCGAACTTGGAAACCTCATTCAGTCTCCGGAAGTCATTGCAGAAACGTAGCGACCCGTCGGGTTTTGGAATCAGCACAATGGGACTAGCCCAGTCACTCTTTGATCGATCACCCCTAGGGTAAGCATCTGTTTCACCTCTGCTGCAATGGCTTGTCTCCGGGCCTCGGGCACCCGGTACGGTTTCATACGCACCTTTACGCATGTTGGATAACCGAAGTACGGCCGGGTATCTCGGAAAACACATCCGAGTTCTGCTGTACCAACTTCCGAACTTCCCGACGCTGCAGTTTAGTGAGGGTGTCGCCTAAGTGTACCCCCCCCTTCGGTTCCCAGGATGGGAACTACAGGTTCCCCCCAGGGCCCCACCGGTGTTACTCCCGTCACCATACAGTCACGGTCTTTCCAGGCTTTAAGCAAGTTAACATGATACAGTTGTTCCGGCTTCCTCCTTCCCGGCTGGTATATTCGGTAGTTCACCTCCCCCACCTTTTCCCGAGCCTCATACGGCCCCTGCCATTTGGCCAACAGTTTACTCTCGGCCGTGGGCACCAAAACCAAGACCCGATCCCCTACATCAAAATATCTGATGGTGGCTCGTGTGTTATAAGTGCGCCTTTGTGCCCCTTGTGCCCTCGTTAGATGTTCTTTTACAATAGGCAAAACCGCTGCGATGCGGTCCTGCATTAGAGCCACATGTTCAATCACACTTTTATATGGGGTGGGGTCCTGTTCCCATGTTTCCTTGGCTACGTCCAGCAAGCCCCTAGGGTGTCTGCCATAAAGCAACTCGAATGGCGAAAAACCCGTGGATGCCTGCGGCACCTCTCGGAGCGCAAACATAAGATAGGGCAACAGCATGTCCCAGTCCCTCCTGTCCTTGGCAACCACCTTTTTAAGCATGGACTTAAGGGTTTTGTTGCACCGCTCGACCAGCCCATCGGTTTGCGGATGGTACACCGATGTGCGCAGGTGCTTTATTTTCAACAGTTTACATAATTCTTTTGTCACCTTGGACATAAACGGGGTCCCCTGGTCAGTAAGGATCTCCTTTGGTAACCCAAGACGACAAAATATGGCAAATAACTCCCGAGCAATAAGCTTCACGGAGGTATGGCGCAGCGGAATGGCCTCTGGATAGCGTGTGGCGTAATCCACAACCACCAATATATGTTGGTGACCGCGTGCGGATTTTACCAGGGGCCCTACCAGATCCATTGCGATCCGTTCAAAAGGTTCCTCTATAATTGGAAGAGGCACCAATGGACTCCGGAAACTCGCAATGGGCGAGGTCAGTTGGCAGTCCGGGCAGGATTCACAGAATTTCCGCACATCTGCGTACACTCCTGGCCAAAAGAACCTCCGTAAAATACGCTCTTGTGTCTTGGTAGCCCCTAAGTGTCCCCCCAGGGGGTGTGTGCGAGCCATGTTAAGCACTGCCTGACGATGGGATTGTGGCACGACCAGTTGTTCTACTATCTCTTCCCTGCTTTTGTCTATTCGGTAGAGTAAATCATTATAAACCGCCATGCGGGGAAAGACAACTTCTGCCCCTGGTTGTTGGGCCACCCCATTCACCTCTTTTACATTCTCCCACGCCTGGGAGAGGGTAGGATCCCTTAGCTGGGCCGTCCCGAAGTCCTCCCGGGATGTTTCCAGCTCCGGGATCGCTACAGTCTCTTCACTTTCCTCTGCCAACACCTCTAGTGGACCCCTGTCAGGTTCTCCCCCTGTCCCAAGGTCGGCGATCCCTACAGCAGGTATCCCCGACTCGGGATCATCGGGCTCCGCACCCAGATTCATTTTTGCCTGGGAAAAGGTATTATTTCTATCCCACAGGTACTAAAACAACGGAAAATCCCTTCCCATTACTACCCCATATGGTAGGGTTTTCACCACTCCTACCACATGCGTCACGTCCCCGCACGAAGTGGAGAGGCATACCTCTGCTGTTGGATATTTGCGGAGTTCACCATGTATACACACAATCCCAACCTCCCTCTCCGTGGACTACGACCCCGAGATCAGCGACCCATGAACGAGGGTCACTATACTGCCCGAGTCCAAAAGGGCCTCTGCCCGATGTCCATTTACATACACATGACAGAGAGGAGGTTCAAGAATAGGGCGTGCAGCATACAACGTATTAGCATACATAGACATTCGGCGGGTGTACCCACAATCCATGGACTCCGTAATCAACGGGCAATAAGCGGCGATATGGCCGGGCCCTTGACATCTCCAGCACTTCATAGCGGTGGCCCCACCAGTTTTTGTTACTATTCCTGGAGGAACTAGTCTTTTGCCCCTCTCAGTGTGGGTTGCCCCCTCAATATGGGCTTTGTTTTTGTTGTTCACCAGTGCCGTACGTGTCTCTCGGCCAGGGTCCTGTGGCCGCCGGGCTTGACGCACTGGGGCAGAGTCTCGTATAAAGTCCTGTGTGGCGGTATATCGCTCAACTAAACTCACCACCTGGTCCAGGTTACCCGGGTCTCCTTGCCCCACCCAACGTTGAATAGCGACTGGCAGAGTCCGCACCAACCGGTCGACCACCACCCTTTCCACCATCTGGGCTGGAGACAACACCTCCGGCTGTAACCACTTTTTAACCAGTTGTAGTAAGTCATATGCCTGAGACCTGGCTGGACAGGTCTCCACATAGGCCCATGAAAACACTCGCTGAGCCCTCACGTAGGTATTGACCCCCAGACGTGCAAGGATCTCACCTTTCAATTTCTTGTAGTCCAGGGCATCCTCCCGGCTGAGGTCGAAGTAGGCTTTCTGGGCGTCCCCTATCAGGAACGGAGCCACCACTTCCGCCCACTGGTCTGCCGGCAGTTTTTCCTGCTCCGCTGTGCGCTCAAAAACCGTAAGAAAAACCTCCACGTCATCCTCCAGGCTTAGTTTCCGCAGGGCAGAGCGAACCCTGTCCCGGGGCACCCGTCGGTCGGAGTCAGTTGCTGCCGGTGTCTCACGCAGGGCCGCAATCTGCTGCCGTAGCAATGCATTCGCCTCTTGTTGTTGTCGCTGGGTCTCCTGAAGCTGCTGCCGGGATTCCTGATGCTGCCGCTGGGATTCCTGGTGCTGCTGCTGGAACAGACCCAATTGCTCCTGTTGCTTTTGCTGAATTGTTACCAACTGCCGCAGAAGCTCCTCCATGTTATCAGCCGGTTTATACTGTAGCGTAGCCGGCCTAATTATGGACATGCAGAGCCGTCACAGACTTCAGCTGGTGCAGCGGTGGGGTATGCCTCAATGCTCCATGCCGCATTCTCCACCATAATGTAGCGGGGTGGGGGTCCCCCAGGACGACAATGAGGCAGTGACCCAAAACAGTCTGATCCAAACAGTTTTATTGTCCTTGCTGTACAGGAAAAGTCATCCGGAACACAGCCGGGTTACTCACAGTCCATACGGTTCCCCGTCACACAGGCCCTGCTTGCCGTAGGAGACGGTCTTACTATACTCCGTTTTGCTATTCCTGGGGGGTCCACAGACCTGTGTTATAGTTCCACACAGGCCTGAACTCTCTTCAGTTTCCTGCTCTGCAGCTTACACAACAGGCTCTGCCCCACCCAGGCCTTTACAAAGAGCTTTTAAATGAGAACTGTGGACATGAGCCACCTGCATAACCCGGCCTGGAGGTTACTGGACTGACCACTATGTAGGGCTCTAATATGTTTCTGTACGCATTCTGGGAGATACGTACCGTCCGTCACATATCAATGGCCCCGCTATCTCACATACCCCCCCTCCGTTCAAACCCGAGGGGATGAACGGACGCACCCAAACAGGCCGCCCAAGACAGGGCATCGGCATTGCCCTGGGATGAACCGGCCCGATGTTCTACCGTAAAACTGAAATTCTGAAGGGACAGGAACCAGCGGGTGACCCGGGCATTCCGTTCCTTCGCATTTCTCATCCAGACGAGGGGCGCGTGGTCCGTTACCAACCGAAACTGTCACCCGAGCAAATAATAGCGCAGGGACTCCAAGGCCCATTTAATAGCCAAGCACTCCTTCTCCACTACGCTATAATTCTTTTCTGCCGAAGTAAGTTTCCGGCTCAAATAGGTAACCGGATGCTCAGTTCCGTTCACCTCTTGCGAGAGTACGGCACCCAGACCCACCTCGGAGGCATCTGTTTGTACCAGGAAGGTGTTACCGAAATCGGGGCTAATGAGGACCGGTTGACCACACAAGGCAGTCTTCATGGACTGAAACGCTTCCTCAGCCTGAGGGGTCCAGCGTACCATAGCCGCCTTCTTCCCCTTCAGCAGATCGGTCAAAGCTGCTGTTCTCCCGGCAAAGTCCAGTATAAACCGCCGGTAATACCCGACAATGCCGAGGAACGCTCTCACCTGTTTCGTGGACACTGGTCTGGGCCACTTTTGGATGGCCTCTATTTTATTTACTTGAGGTTTGATCACCCCGCGGCCAATCACGTACCCCAAATAGCGGGCTTCCTCCTGACCGATTGCACATTTCTTTGGGTTTGCGGTCAACCCTGCCGCTCGCAGGGAGTTAACGACGGCCTGGACCTGGGACAAGTGGGTCTGCCAATCGGAACTGAAGATGATGATGTCGTCTAGATAGGCGGATGCGTACTTCTGATGGGGTTCCAACACTATGTCCATCAGTCTTTGGAAAGTAGTCGGGGCTCCATGTAAACCAAAAGGCAAGACAACATAGTGATAGAGCCCCTCTGGTGTAATAAAGGCCGTTTTTTCCTTGGCTGACTCTGTCAGCGGCACCTGCCAATAGCCTTTGGTAAGGTCAAGCGTCGTGAAATATTGAGCCTTTCCCAACCGTTCAATAAGTTCGTCCACCCGGGGCATAGGGTAAAGGTCGAACTTGGAAACCTCATTCAGTCTCCGGAAGTCATTGCAGAAACGTAGCGACCCGTCGGGTTTTGGAATCAGCACAATGGGACTAGCCCAGTCACTCTTTGATCGATCACCCCTAGGGTAAGCATCTGTTTTACCTCTGCTGCAATGGCTTGTCTCCGGGCCTCGGGCACCCGGTACGGTTTCAAACGCACCTTTACCCGAGGCTCGGTGACAATGTCATGTTGGATAACCGAAGTACGGCCGGGTATCTCGGAAAACACATCCGAGTTCTGCTGTACCAACTTCCGAACTTCCCGGCGCTGCAGTTTAGTGAGGGTGTCGCCTAAGTGTACCCCCTCTTCGGTTCCCAGGATGGGTGGCACTACAGGTTCCCCCCAGGGCCCCACCGGTGTTACTCCCGTCACCATACAGTCACGGTCTTTCCAGGCTTTAAGCAAGTTAACATGATACAGTTGTTCCGGCTTCCTCCTTCCCGGCTGGTATATTCGGTAGTTCACCTCCCCCACCATTTCCCGAACCTCATACGGCCCCTGCCATTTGGCCAACAGTTTACTCTCGGCCGTGGGCACCAAAACCAAGACCCGATCCCCTACATCAAAATATCTGATGGTGGCTCGTGTGTTATAAGTGCACCTTTGTGCCCCTTGTGCCCTCGTTAGATGTTCTTTTACAATAGGCAAAATCGCTGCGATGCGGTCCTGCATTAGAGCCACATGTTCAATCACACTTTTATATGGGGTGGGGTCCTGTTCCCATGTTTCCTTGGCTACGTCCAGCAAGCCCCTAGGGTGTCTGCCATAAAGCAACTCGAATGGCGAAAAACCCGTGGATGCCTGCGGCACCTCTCGGAGCGCAAACATAAGATAGGGCAACAGCATGTCCCAGTCCCTCCCGTCCTTGGCAACCACCTTTTTAAGCATGAACTTAAGGGTTTTGTTGCACCGCTCGACCAGCCCATCGGTTTGCGGATGGTACACCGATGTGCGCAGGTGCTTTATTTTCAACAGTTTACATAATTCTTTTGTCTTCTTGGACATAAACGGGGTCCCCTGGTCAGTAAGGATCTCCTTTGGTAACCCAAGACGACAAAATATGGCAAATAACTCCCGAGCAATAAGCTTCGCGGAGGTATGGCGCAGCGGAATGGCCTCTGGATAGCGTGTGGCGTAATCCACAACCACCAATATATGTTGGTGACCGCGTGCGGATTTTACCAGGGGCCCTACCAGATCCATTGCGATCCGTTCAAAAGGTTCCTCTATAACTGGAAGAGGCACCAATGGACTCCGGAAACTCGCAATGGGCGAGGTCAGTTGCCAGTCCGGGCAGGATTCACAGAATTTCCATACATCTGCGTACACTCCTGGCCAAAAGAACCTCCGTAAAATACGCTCTTGTGTCTTGGTAACCCCTAAGTGCCCCCCCAGGGGGTGTGTGTGAGCCATGTTAAGCACTGCCTGACGATGGGATTGTGGCACGACCAGTTGTTCTACTATCTCTTCCCTGCTTTTGTCTATTCGGTAGAGTAAATCATTATAAACCGCCATGCGGGGAAAGACAACTTCTGCCCCTGGTTGTTGGGCCACCCCATTCACCTCTTTTACATTCTCCCACGCCTGGGAGAGGGTAGGATCCCTTAGCTGGGCCGTCCCGAAGTCCTCCCGGGATGTTTCCAGCTCCGGGATCGCTACAGTCTCTTCACTTTCCTCTGCCAACACCTCTAGTGGACCCCTGTCAGGTTCTCCCCCTGTCCCAAGGTCGGCGATCCCTACAGCAGGTATCCCCGACTCGGGATCATCGGGCTCCGCACCCAGATTCATTTTTGCCTGGGAAAAGGTATTATTTCTATCCCACAGGTACTAAAACAACGGAAAATCCCTTCCCATTACTACCCCATATGGTAGGGTTTTCACCACTCCTACCACATGCGTCACGTCCCCGCACGAAGTGGAGAGGCATACCTCTGCTGTTGGATATTTGCGGAGTTCACCATGTATACACACAATCCCAACCTCCCTCTCCGTGGACTCCGACCCCGAGATCAGCGACCCATGAACGAGGGTCACTATACTGCCCGAGTCCAAAAGGGCCTCTGCCCGATGTCCATTTACATACACATGACAGAGAGGAGGTTCAAGAATAGGGCGTGCAGCATACACCGTATTAGCATACATAGACATTCGGCGGGTGTACCCACAATCCTCCGTAATCAACGGGCAATAAGCGGCGATATGGCCGGGCCCTTGACATCTCCAGCACTTCATAGCGGTGGCCCCACCAGTTTTTGTTACTATTCCTGGGGGAACTAGTCTTTTGCCGCTCTCAGTGTGAGTTGCCCCCTCAATATGGGCTTTGTTTTGTTGTTCACCAGTGCCGTACGTGTCTCTCGGACAGGGTCCTGTGGCCGCCGGGCTTGACGCACTGGGGCAGAGTCTCGTATAAAGTCCTGTGTGGCGGTATATCGCTCAACTAAACTCACCACCTGGTCCAGGTTACCCGGGTCTCCTTGCCCCACCCAACGTTGAATAGCGACTGGCAGAGTCCGCACCAACCGGTTGACCACCACCCTTTCCACCATCTGGGCTGGAGACAACACCTCCGGCTGTAACCACTTTTTAACCAGTTGTAGTAAGTCATATGCCTGAGACCTGGCTGGACAGGTCTCCACATAGGCCCATGAAAACACTCGCTGAGCCCTCACGTAGGTATTGACCCCCAGACGTGCAAGGATCTCACCTTTCAATTTCTTGTAGTCCAGGGCATCCTCCCGGCTGAGGTCGAAGTAGGCTTTCTGGGCGTCCCCTATCAGGAACGGAGCCACCACTTCCGCCCACTGGTCTGCCGGCAGTTTTTCCTGCTCCGCTGTGCGCTCAAAAACCGTAAGAAAAACCTCCACGTCATCCTCCAGGCTTAGTTTCCGCATGGCAGAGCGAACCCTGTCCCGGGGCACCCGTCGGTCGGAGTCAGTTGCTGCCGGTGTCTCACGCAGGGCCGCAATCTGCTGCCGTAGCAATGCATTCGCCTCTTGTTGTTGTCGCTGGGTCTCCTGAAGCTGCCGCCGGGATTCCTGATGCTGCCGCTGGGATTCCTGGTGCTGCTGCTGGAACAGACCCAATTGCTCCTGCTGCTTTTGCTGAATTGTTACCAACTGCCGCAGAAGCTCCTCCATGTTATCAGCCGGTTTATACTGTAGCGTAGCCGGCCTAATTATGGACATGCAGAGCCGTCACAGACTTCAGCTGGTGCAGCGGTGGGGTATGCCTCAATGCTCCATGCCCGCATTCTCCACCATAATGTAGCGGGGTGGGGGTCCCCCAGGACGACAATGAGGCAGTGACCCAAAACAGTCTGATCCAAACAGTTTTATTGTCCTTGCTGTACAGGAAAAGTCATCCGGAACACAGCCGGGTTACTCACAGTCCATACGGTTCCCCGTCACACAGGCCCTGCTTGCCGTAGGAGACGGTCTTACTATACTCCGTTTTGCTATTCCTGGGGGGTCCACAGACCTGTGTTATAGTTCCACACAGGCCTGAACTCTCTTCAGTTTCCTGCTCTGCAGCTTACACAACAGGCTCTGCCCCACCCAGGCCTTTACAAAGAGCTTTTAAATGAGAACTGTGGACATGAGCCACCTGCATAACCCGGCCTGGAGGTTACTGGACTGACCACTATGTAGGGCTCTAATATGTTTCTGTACGCATTCTGGGAGATACGTACCGTCCGTCACATATCAATGGCCCCGCTATCTCACATACCCCCCCTCCGTTCAAACCCGAGGGGATGAACGGACGCACCCAAACAGGGCGCCCAAGACAGGGCATCGGCATTGCCCTGGGATGAACCGGCCCGATGTTCTACCGTAAAACTGAAATTCTGAAGGGACAGGAACCAGCGGGTGACCCGGGCATTCCGTTCCTTCGCATTTCTCATCCAGACGAGGGGCGCGTGGTCCGTTACCAACCGAAACTGTCACCCGAGCAAATAATAGCGCAGGGACTCCAAGGCCCATTTAATAGCCAAGCACTCCTTCTCCACTACGCTATAATTCTTTTCTGCCGAAGTAAGTTTCCGGCTCAAATAGGTAACCGGATGCTCAGTTCCGTTCACCTCTTGCGAGAGTACGGCACCCAGACCCACCTCGGAGGCATCTGTTTGTACCAGGAAGGTGTTACCGAAATCGGGGCTAATGAGGACCGGTTGACCACACAAGGCAGTCTTCATGGACTGAAACGCTTCCTCAGCCTGAGGGGTCCAGTGTACCATAGCCGCCTTCTTCCCCTTCAGCAGATCGGTCAAAGCTGCTGTTCTCCCGGCAAAGTCCAGTATAAACCGCCGGTAATACCCGACAATGCCGAGGAACGCTCTCACCTGTTTCGTGGACACTGGTCTGGGCCACTTTTGGATGGCCTCTATTTTATTTACTTGAGGTTTGATCACCCCGCGGCCAATCACGTACCCCAAATAGCGGGCTTCCTCCTGACCGATTGCACATTTCTTTGGGTTTGCGGTCAACCCTGCCGCTCGCAGGGAGTTAACGACGGCCTGGACCTGGGACAAGTGGGTCTGCCAATCGGAACTGAAGATGATGATGTCGTCTAGATAGGCGGATGCGTACTTCTGATGGGGTTCCAACACTATGTCCATCAGTCTTTGGAAAGTAGTCGGGGCTCCATGTAAACCAAAAGGCAAGACAACATAGTGATAGAGCCCCTCTGGTGTAATAAAGGCCGTTTTTTCCTTGGCTGACTCTGTCAGCGGCAACTGCCAATAGCCTTTGGTAAGGTCAAGCGTCGTGAAATATTGAGCCTTTCCCAACCGTTCAATAAGTTCGTCCACCCGGGGCATAGGGTAAAGGTCGAACTTGGAAACCTCATTCAGTCTCCGGAAGTCATTGCAGAAACGTAGCGACCCGTCGGGTTTTGGAATCAGCACAATGGGACTAGCCCAGTCACTCTTTGATCGATCACCCCTAGGGTAAGCATCTGTTTTACCTCTGCTGCAATGGCTTGTCTCCGGGCCTCGGGCACCCGGTACGGTTTCAAACGCACCTTTACCCGAGGCTCGGTGACAATGTCATGTTGGATAACCGAAGTACGGCCGGGTATCTCGGAAAACACATCCGAGTTCTGCTGTACCAACTTCCGAACTTCCCGGCGCTGCAGTTTAGTGAGGGTGTCGCCTAAGTGTACCCCCTCTTCGGTTCCCAGGATGGGTGGCACTACAGGTTCCCCCCAGGGCCCCACCGGTGTTACTCCCGTCACCATACAGTCACGGTCTTTCCAGGCTTTAAGCAAGTTAACATGATACAGTTGTTCCGGCTTCCTCCTTCCCGGCTGGTATATTCGGTAGTTCACCTCCCCCACCATTTCCCGAACCTCATACGGCCCCTGCCATTTGGCCAACAGTTTACTCTCGGCCGTGGGCACCAAAACCAAGACCCGATCCCCTACATCAAAATATCTGATGGTGGCTCGTGTGTTATAAGTGCACCTTTGTGCCCCTTGTGCCCTCGTTAGATGTTCTTTTACAATAGGCAAAATCGCTGCGATGCGGTCCTGCATTAGAGCCACATGTTCAATCACACTTTTATATGGGGTGGGGTCCTGTTCCCATGTTTCCTTGGCTACGTCCAGCAAGCCCCTAGGGTGTCTGCCATAAAGCAACTCGAATGGCGAAAAACCCGTGGATGCCTGCGGCACCTCTCGGAGCGCAAACATAAGATAGGGCAACAGCATGTCCCAGTCCCTCCCGTCCTTGGCAACCACCTTTTTAAGCATGAACTTAAGGGTTTTGTTGCACCGCTCGACCAGCCCATCGGTTTGCGGATGGTACACCGATGTGCGCAGGTGCTTTATTTTCAACAGTTTACATAATTCTTTTGTCTTCTTGGACATAAACGGGGTCCCCTGGTCAGTAAGGATCTCCTTTGGTAACCCAAGACGACAAAATATGGCAAATAACTCCCGAGCAATAAGCTTCGCGGAGGTATGGCGCAGCGGAATGGCCTCTGGATAGCGTGTGGCGTAATCCACAACCACCAATATATGTTGGTGACCGCGTGCGGATTTTACCAGGGGCCCTACCAGATCCATTGCGATCCGTTCAAAAGGTTCCTCTATAACTGGAAGAGGCACCAATGGACTCCGGAAACTCGCAATGGGCGAGGTCAGTTGCCAGTCCGGGCAGGATTCACAGAATTTCCATACATCTGCGTACACTCCTGGCCAAAAGAACCTCCGTAAAATACGCTCTTGTGTCTTGGTAACCCCTAAGTGCCCCCCCAGGGGGTGTGTGTGAGCCATGTTAAGCACTGCCTGACGATGGGATTGTGGCACGACCAGTTGTTCTACTATCTCTTCCCTGCTTTTGTCTATTCGGTAGAGTAAATCATTATAAACCGCCATGCGGGGAAAGACAACTTCTGCCCCTGGTTGTTGGGCCACCCCATTCACCTCTTTTACATTCTCCCACGCCTGGGAGAGGGTAGGATCCCTTAGCTGGGCCGTCCCGAAGTCCTCCCGGGATGTTTCCAGCTCCGGGATCGCTACAGTCTCTTCACTTTCCTCTGCCAACACCTCTAGTGGACCCCTGTCAGGTTCTCCCCCTGTCCCAAGGTCGGCGATCCCTACAGCAGGTATCCCCGACTCGGGATCATCGGGCTCCGCACCCAGATTCATTTTTGCCTGGGAAAAGGTATTATTTCTATCCCACAGGTACTAAAACAACGGAAAATCCCTTCCCATTACTACCCCATATGGTAGGGTTTTCACCACTCCTACCACATGCGTCACGTCCCCGCACGAAGTGGAGAGGCATACCTCTGCTGTTGGATATTTGCGGAGTTCACCATGTATACACACAATCCCAACCTCCCTCTCCGTGGACTCCGACCCCGAGATCAGCGACCCATGAACGAGGGTCACTATACTGCCCGAGTCCAAAAGGGCCTCTGCCCGATGTCCATTTACATACACATGACAGAGAGGAGGTTCAAGAATAGGGCGTGCAGCATACACCGTATTAGCATACATAGACATTCGGCGGGTGTACCCACAATCCTCCGTAATCAACGGGCAATAAGCGGCGATATGGCCGGGCCCTTGACATCTCCAGCACTTCATAGCGGTGGCCCCACCAGTTTTTGTTACTATTCCTGGGGGAACTAGTCTTTTGCCGCTCTCAGTGTGAGTTGCCCCCTCAATATGGGCTTTGTTTTGTTGTTCACCAGTGCCGTACGTGTCTCTCGGACAGGGTCCTGTGGCCGCCGGGCTTGACGCACTGGGGCAGAGTCTCGTATAAAGTCCTGTGTGGCGGTATATCGCTCAACTAAACTCACCACCTGGTCCAGGTTACCCGGGTCTCCTTGCCCCACCCAACGTTGAATAGCGACTGGCAGAGTCCGCACCAACCGGTTGACCACCACCCTTTCCACCATCTGGGCTGGAGACAACACCTCCGGCTGTAACCACTTTTTAACCAGTTGTAGTAAGTCATATGCCTGAGACCTGGCTGGACAGGTCTCCACATAGGCCCATGAAAACACTCGCTGAGCCCTCACGTAGGTATTGACCCCCAGACGTGCAAGGATCTCACCTTTCAATTTCTTGTAGTCCAGGGCATCCTCCCGGCTGAGGTCGAAGTAGGCTTTCTGGGCGTCCCCTATCAGGAACGGAGCCACCACTTCCGCCCACTGGTCTGCCGGCAGTTTTTCCTGCTCCGCTGTGCGCTCAAAAACCGTAAGAAAAACCTCCACGTCATCCTCCAGGCTTAGTTTCCGCATGGCAGAGCGAACCCTGTCCCGGGGCACCCGTCGGTCGGAGTCAGTTGCTGCCGGTGTCTCACGCAGGGCCGCAATCTGCTGCCGTAGCAATGCATTCGCCTCTTGTTGTTGTCGCTGGGTCTCCTGAAGCTGCCGCCGGGATTCCTGATGCTGCCGCTGGGATTCCTGGTGCTGCTGCTGGAACAGACCCAATTGCTCCTGTTGCTTTTGCTGAATTGTTACCAACTGCCGCAGAAGCTCCTCCATGTTATCAGCCGGTTTATACTGTAGCGTAGCCGGCCTAATTATGGACATGCAGAGCCGTCACAGACTTCAGCTGGTGCAGCGGTGGGGTATGCCTCAATGCTCCATGCCCGCATTCTCCACCATAATGTAGCGGGGTGGGGGTCCCCCAGGACGACAATGAGGCAGTGACCCAAAACAGTCTGATCCAAACAGTTTTATTGTCCTTGCTGTACAGGAAAAGTCATCCGGAACACAGCCGGGTTACTCACAGCCCATACGGTTCCCCGTCACACAGGCCCTGCTTGCCGTAGGAGACGGTCTTACTATACTCCGTTTTGCTATTCCCGGGGGGTCCACAGACCTGTGTTATAGTTCCACACAGGCCTGAACTCTCTTCAGTTTCCTGCTCTGCAGCTTACACAACAGGCTCTGCCCCACCCAGGCCTTTACAAAGAGCTTTTAAATGAGAACTGTGGACATGAGCCACCTGCATAACCCGGCCTGGAGGTTACTGGACTGACCACTATGTAGGGCTCTAATATGTTTCTGTACGCATTCTGGGAGATACGTACCGTCCGTCACATATCAATGGCCCCGCTATCTCACAATGGACATAATATGATGAGAGAGGATGAGGGGGAATATATACAGACATAGTATGGGGAGTAAGGGGGGTGCGCATATAAACAGTATGGGGAGCAAAAAAGGGTCAATACATTTTCAGAAAACAATATGGGGAGTGAGGGGGGGATTTTTAGGACTGTACAGGGAGTGAGGGGGTAAATTTATTTGGACAAAGTATGGGGACCAAGGGGGGCAGGATGGGTGCGGATACAGTGGGGAGAGCAAAGGGGATGAGTGGAGACGTAGTGAGGAAACAGTATGGGATGAGAAAAATGTGAGGGTGCACAAAATAGAGACTGGGTAGTGGGGGGCGGTATAAAGAGGGGGCAACATGAGGGGACAGTGTGAGGCCATAGCAAAGAGGGATATGTTATGAGGGGGCACAATATAAAGACTGGGCAGTATACAGGGACACATATTAGAAGTCAGTGTGAAGAGGGGGCTCAGTATGGAAAGGAGAGGGCAGTGTGGAAGAAATGTACCATTAGAGGGACAATATGTGCGTCAAATTTTGTGCAGAGAACACAGTGAGGGATAGTTATTCAGGGTGACAGCATAGGGCAGATATTTTTACAGTATATAGGAGTATTATAACCATTCTGCTATTTTTAAGGGTATTGTGCTAGGATGTGCAGTAAAAGACCAGAGAGGATGGAAGTGTGCAGAGACGAGCTGTGGATGGGAAAAGGCAGGACGTCTGGACAAGATGAAAAAAAGAAAGAGATTACTCGGATCAGACACATGGAGCACCTCTGTCTGCAGCATTTAGCTGCTTTGTTCAACAAATGACCCGAACCTTAGCAGGTGTCAGGGCCGGGAGTACTGGTGGGCCCAGGAGGTGGATCCACTGGACCTTGCATCCCACCGGAGGGCAGGGCACACGGCAGCCGGAGCACTGACATGGCAGGGACAAGTATAAGCAGGTCACCAGAGTCACAGAGTTCTTTAGGACAATAATGTAAACAGGCACAGGTACCAGAGTGCAAGGACAAGAAGTCAGTAGGACACGGTACCAGGGGACCTGAGCACCTAGCTCATAAGACTAGCTACAAGACACGTTGATCAGGCCCCGCCCACATGGAAAGGCAAGTCTTATATACCCAGCACAGCCCTATGTCATTTCCTGCTTCAGGTGTGCTGGGCCTATAAAACCAGGAGAGTGGGCGCGGCCTGGTCCTATACAGAACCATGTGGCTAAGACTCAGAGTCAGACTCCTGAGACCAGGAACAGGACTCAGGGGAGCAAGAGCGGGAGCGGCAGCCATGACTGGTGGACACATGGACTGGATCAGTGGGTAAGGAGTGGTGCTGGGATACGGGGAGCGTGACAGTACCCCCCCCCTCTTTGCCCCCCCCTCCGTGCACAGAACCCCAGGGGCACCCCGGATCGAGTCACCGGACCAGGATCCAACACAAAGGCGGGGAAGGACCGCTGACCCCGTACCGCCTTCCTGGCCGCACGACGCCTAGCCGATCTACCTGCAGGGGCAACGGGGGCAACGGGAAGCGGGGGGAGACAGTCAGAAGCAGGACTGGAATCGTGGACGACCGGATCGGGCGCCTCGGACCGGGTACAGGACAATGTCTCTTCCTCGGTAGCCGGTGGCATCACAGTCTCAATTGTCAGGGACGGTGGAACGTCGCTGGAGTGCGTCGTCTCCTCTGGTTCCGGTGGCACCACAGTCTCAATTGTCAGGGACGGTGGAACGTTGCTGGAGTGCGTCGTCTCTTCTGGTTCCGGTGGCACCACAGGTACAAGTGACAAGAGTTGCGGCACGGCACTGGACTGAGTCGTCACCTCTTCAGGGGTCGGTGGTTACAACGGTTCAGGTGACAGGGACTGAGGAACAGGCTGTAGGCATTGGTCATGACACAAGGGTCCCCAGCGGATGATTTCTCCAGTACGCCAGCGGACCGTAGGTTCATGTACCCGCAACCAGGGTAAACTCAGTAGAAGCGGATGAGACATGCGTGGCAGAACATGGAAGGCGATTTCTTCGGTGTGTAGCGCACCGATACGCAGTTTCACAGGTTTAGTGACAAACAGGACGGGATCAGAGAGGGGTTCCCCATCCACAGAGGCTATCACAAGCGGTGTCTGCAGCGGGGTGACAGGTAACTGGTACTTGTTGACTGTGGCCTGGTGGATGAAGTTACCCGCTGCCCCGGAGTCGAGATATGCCTCTGCCGTGAAGCGGGTTTCTCCTGTTGTCACCTGTACGGTCCATGTCACTGGAACCAAAGGGATTTCGGTGGCAAGGGTGGCGGTTCCCACCATCCCTTGGACCTGGGGTCTACCTGGTCTCTCCGGGCAAGAACGGAGCATATGTGAACCGTCTCCGCAATAGAAGCACAGGCCCTGGGCGAGCCGTTCTGCACGGCGTTGCTTGGCCTGGGTCAGACGGTCCACCTGCATGGGTTCTGGCGATCAGTCACGGAAAGGCAGGGACGAGGGAACGGTAGGTCTCTGCGGGGGCAAGGCATGGCAAGGTGGTCGCTTCTCCCGGACTCTCTCTTTGGTACGCTCCTGAAAGCGGAGATCAATTCGGGTGGCCAGGGAAATCAAAGCGTCCAGGGTGTGAGGGACATCACGGCTGGCTAGTTCGTCTTTAATACGACCAGAGAGACCCTCCCAAAAGGCCGCTGTTAAGGCCTCATTGTTCCAGCCCAGCTCCGAAGCGAGCGTGCGGAACTGGATGGCGTATTGGCCGACTGTTTGGGTCCCTTGGCGTAGCCGGAGGAGCGTAGAGGTCACTGCGGTAGTTCGTCCGGGTTCGTCGAAGGTGCCTCTGAAGGCTCGCAGGAACTCCTGGATGTCGGTGATCATTGGATCCTCGTTTTCCCACAGGGGGTTAATCCAGGCCAGGGCTTCGCCTTTCAGGTGTGACATCAGGAACGCCACCTTGGCCTGGTCTGAGGCAAACAAGTGCGGGAGCAACTGGAAGTGCAGAGAGCACTGGTTCAGGAAACCGCGGCAGGACTTGGGATCCCCTGCATAGCGAGGCGGAGCAGCGAGGCGAAGTTGCGAGGCCGTGGAAGAAACTGGTTCGGACCTGGAGACTGGTTGCTGCGTGGACGAGACGGCAGTCTGCAGCGTATACAACCGGTGGTCCACGGACGTCATGAATTTCAGCATCCGGTTCAGGGTTTCCCGCTGTTGTGCCAGCTCCTGGCGCAGCTCAGCCAGCTCCGATGTTTGTAGTCCAGCGGGATCCATGGCCTGATCAATCTGTCAGGGCCGGGAGTACTGGTGGGCCCAGGAGGTGGATCCACTGGACCTTGCACCCCACCAGAGGGCAGGGCACACGGCAACCGGAGCACTGACGTGGCAGGGACAAGTATAAGCAGGTCACCAGAGTCACAGAGTTCTTTAGGACAATACTGTAAACAGGCACAGGTACCAGAGTGCAAGGACAAGAAGTCAGTAGGACACGGTACCAGGGGACCTGAGCACCTAGCTCATAAGACTAGCTACAAGACACGTTGATCAGGCCCCGCCCACATGGAAAGGCAAGTCTTATATACCCAGCACAGCCCTATGTCATTTCCTGCTTCAGGTGTGCTGGGCCTATAAAACCAGGAGAGTGGGTGCGGCCTGGTCCTATACAGAACCATGTGGCTAAGACTCAGAGTCAGACTCCTGAAACCAGGAACAGGACTCAGGGGAGCAAGAGCGGGAGCGGCAGCCATGACTAGTGGACACATGGACTGGATCAGTGGGTAAGGAGTGGTGCTGGGACACGGGGAGCGTGACAGCAGGGCAGATCAATGTATTGTAGTGCGCCTGCGCAGGCCCTCAATGCCAGCTACTGTGGATGACGTAGGATGTGTCATGCACACAGGCTTCAGAAGAAGGAGGACAAATATAGCCGAATGAGGAGGCGCCGGCACCGGAGAACGGAGACACCCAACCGACCGGTCTGCACCGCCCCTTAGGTGAGTATTATAAAGTGATTTTTATCTTCTACACGGCGGCCTGGGCTCTTATATACAGCATGTTAGAATGCTGTATATAAGAGCCTACTGGTGGTGGCCGCAGCTTATAGTCACCAAAACTGGTGACAGGTACCCTTTAACGATGGGAGAGGGGGCAAACCTCACATGGACTAGCAGAACTCACTTTCAACAAATTGCTTCTGCTGGAACAGAAGTGTTGTTAGGGTGAACTCTTAACCAGAGATCACTAGTTGCCTACTGCCTGGCCGAATTGATATGGGCCAAGTGCATGCATAAAAGAATGCACACCAGACACAGTCGGATATGTAATCTTTTCTTGGTCACAGTAGAAATGGCACCAAAAAACAGACTGAGGAGACTCATGCATCCTCTTGATATAGGCTAGGGGTGTACACAAGTTCAGATATGCCCATTTAGTGGGACAGTTCATGGGCTAGCGAATGGGGAGATCCGTATTGCTGTTGATGGGCAGGTCTGACTCCAGTGGATGAAACCATGACGATGGGAGGGACATCATTTAGTGGATCCATGCTGATGGTTTGGTCTGTGATGTCTTCTAGCTTGACCAGGGGTCTTCCCTTATATGGTGGTCTTCTTTCATCTGGACATTCCTTGCATTCCAAGCAAGGTGTGGAGAAAGGAAATGGTGGTCATCTTTATATCTGTGTCATGTATATGATCTGAAACCTGAATTATGTAAGGCAAATCGACATATTTCCCACAATCCCTTGTCAAGAGGTTAATTAAGTATTTGATGTAATGATCCTCCTCAACAGTCCCCCCTAATTACTTTATTAACCTTCTGACCCTACTCCTAACCCATCAGTCTCCAATACCTGGCTGCAACTCTTTTCTTTTTGCTGCCCGCTATACGAGCAATGCTAAGCCTTTGCCCCCATTGGTACAGACTTCGATTGGAGCCTGATGTGCTCGCCCTACTCTGACTGCCTAGCTGGGGACTGTGAAAGACTGAAGGGGGCCTAGCTGCTCTATATCCACAGAATAGCTCACCTCCTGAGCTAGGAAAGTGGGGACTGACGTTTCTACTCCTTTCTCGATCATCTTCCTTATACAGGGAAAAACACAACAAACAACAATAGCTACAACAATTAAGACAACAAGGATCACTATGCCTATCTGAGCCAGCCATCTCTGCCATTCCTTCATCCATGAAAAGTATTGGTCCCAGGGATCCTCTACACCTGAATTCCTTTTTAATTCTTTTTGTAGAGAAGCTAGCTTTTTTATGGCTACTGTAACCTTCCCGGTGGGACCTGTATTATCTGGAATGTAGGTACAACACGCGGACTTCACCATTTTACAAACACCTCCTTTCTCTGCCAGTATCATGTCAAGGGCCATCCTGTTTTGAAACGCCATTATTGATGTAGGGCCTAGCTGATCTGCCAAACCTTGAAGAGCTTCTCTAGTGTAATTGACAAATCTTTGTTGGTTATAATAGATGTAATTGATCCAGTCTACATTTTTATTTATGGTCACTAGAGGTAGTATGAATGACTCAAAACCTGCTTTGACTTGATCCCTGGCTTTAAATTCTTCTGGTACCCCCCTTGGGACTCCTACAGCATCAATATAAACATGGGGGTCAAAACTGCCTTTGGGTTCGGGATTTGTCTCGCTTTTTGTTCTGTGTAGCTCTTCAGGCAATCAGTGCCACACACCCCGAGAATACACAGGGAAGACTACAGATTATAAAAATCAGCAGACTCACCGTGTTTAATGGGAGGCGATCAATCTCCTTTCTCAAGGTGTGGAGCTCGTCCTGCCGTTCCAATTGCCGATTCCAAGGGTTTTCGGGTGTCGACGTCTGATGGCCCCACGTTGGGAGCCAATAATGTTAGGGTGAACTCTTAACCAGAGATCACTAGTTGCCTACTGCCTGGCCGAATTGATATGGGCCAAGTGCATGCATAAAAGAATCCACACCAGACACAGTCGGATATGTAATCTTTTCTTGGTCACAGTAGAAATGGCACCAAAAAACAGACTGAGGAGACTCATGCATCCTCTTGATATAGGCTAGGGGCGTACACAAGTTCAGATATGCCCATTTAATGGGACAGTTCATGGGCTAGCGAATGGGGAGATCCGTGTTGCTGTTGATGGGCAGGTCTGACTCCAGTGGATGAAACCATGACGATGGGAGGGACGTCATTTAGTGGATCCATGCTGATGGTTTGGTCTGTGATGTCTTCTAGCTTGACCAGGGGTCTTCCCTTATATGGTGGTCTTCTTTCATCTGGACATTCCTTGCATTCCAAGCAAGGTGTGGAGAAAGGAAATGGTGGTCATCTTTATATCGGTCATGTATATGATCTGAAACCTGAATTATGTAAGGCAAATCGACATATTTCCCACAATCCCTTGTCAAGAGGTTAATTAAGTAGTTGATGTAAAGGTCCTCCTCAACAGTGTAGTGTTGGATAATCGAAACTATCATGTTGTATCAAGAACGTTCATTATTTCCATGTATTGATACTAAGAAGGAGTAAAAATTTCATTCAAAAAGAGAAAATTCTTTTGCAATTTTGCTTTAATAAAGGAAAGAAAAATTATAAGACATCAATTCAAGAAGCACTTAATAATTAACCATTAGATGCTCCCTAGATATTGTTAATTACCTGATAGTAATAATTTTCAATAGGCATTCAGAATCCAATCATTCAGCCTTTGATAGAGTATTCTATCACAGAATTTCCTATCAAAAGACTTTGAATTTTGAATGCTAATTCATCTAAAATATATTTACATATGACTCTATGATCTCGGCTTTGATTAAAAAAATGTATTATTATTCTTTAAACCTAATACTAAATTTTCTCTCTATATATGCGTGTGTATGTAAGTATGTATATACATACAGTTGAAACTAGAAGTTTCCCTCCACTCTCTATAACAGGGGTCTCTCAAACACGCGGCCCCCGGGCCACATACGGCCCCTCAGGCTGCCTCGTGCGGCCCCGAGGCCTGTGCCCCTGTTCACTATCGCGGTCCGTGCAGGGGCCGCAGTCACTGTCTGTGTTGCGAGCGGAGAGGACGCCACTGCGCTGCGCTCGCTAACGCTCGGGTCCGGCGCTGCTGCGATGACTGCTCGGTGGCTTGAGCGGTGGGCCGGATCCGGGGACTCGAGCGGCGCTCCTCGCCCGTGAGTGAAAGGGGTGGTTTGTTTGGGGGATTGTAGTCCGTGACGCCACCCACGGGTTGTGGTGAGGTTGGGCACCACCGCTGCTGGTGACGGGGATCCCGGGAGCGATGGTAGGGAGCAGCTGGGATGTTGTTTTCCCCCCTCCGTGGGTAGGGGTTGGTGGTCCCGGGGCCCGGTGAGATGACGGGGGAGGCAGGGCTGGCAAGGTGCAGGGTCGCCTGGACTGCGCAGCGCGTGCCGGATGGCACGGTTGTACTCACTCAGCCACAAATGTACTCAAAGTCTCTGGTAAACCAAACGGCTGGATGGACGGGTCCCGCAACCGGCTGCTGTGGTTTCTCCCGGACGGTTGGTGGTGGCTGCCTTTCCCTGCACCTTTGTGTATGTTCGGTCCCAATGGCTTCCCAACGATAACCCGCTCCCCAGCGTGTATATGTGGCGGAGGAGCCCTTTTGCCTTGGAACTCTAGCTGTGGTGGTAGCTGTATTTTCTTCTACTGGTCGGACGGTTGCCTTCTATCGGGTCTTGAATGTTAGGAAACCCCTGGGGTTCCGGTCACTAACGGATTTGACCTCTTTACGGCGACTCCAAGCCTGGTCGGGGTCCGCAGGCCCTGCCAGTGTGTGCTGGCTTCACTTCGCTTCCCGGTTCTTTATTGGCGGGCCACCGCCCGACCCCGGTCCTACGGTTCCTCGTTGATCTGCCTCTCCTGCAGACGGCCACCACCGTCTGCCAACCTTGCTCTTGGTGCCCAGGCCACACACCCGGACACGGTCAATTTACTCCTCCACTACTACTTCACTCCTCTCACTTCCCTAACTGATCTCAACTGACTTCCTTTTCCTGCCTCCGGTACTGTGAACTCCTCAGTGGGTGGGGCCAACCGCCTGGCTCCACCCCACCTGGTGTGGACATCAGCCCTTGGAGGGAGGCAACAAGGATTTTGTGTCTGGCTGATGTGCCTGTCTCGGGGTGGGGGTGTGTGTTGTAGTACCTGTGATGACCTGGCTAGTCCAGGGCGCCACATCTGCTCTTTATGTCAGATGAAAGTTTTGCTGCCACTCTCGCGCCGGCAACACAATCATCTGACATAAATCACTGACAGTGGCTGCGCTCCCTGCACGTGCCGTGATAGTCACCGGGGGCACGGGCCTCGGGGCCACATGAAGCAGAGATGAGGCAGCCAAGGGAACGCGGGACAGGTGAGAAGAATGGTGTTTTTTTTTATTTTGTGTGTGTGTGTGTGAAGGATGGCACATTAACCCCTTAGCGACCTATGACGTACTGGACATGTATCGCCCACCTGTAGCGGTCGCCTCAGGAACGTCACTCCACCTTCTGGGATGCCACAGTGGCTCCACTTGATTACCGCTGGCAACAGGTGTAACGTTTATTTACATGGGAGTCGTGACGCCACTCACGGTTTGCGGTCAGGGCTATGGGTGACCGCCACTGCAGGTTTAACGAGTGTCTGGGGCTGATGGGGTCTGCAGTCGGATGGTATGGCCTCCCGTGAGTGAGGCTGGCCCGAGGGGCTCGGGTGTGTAGAACAACAGGTTGCAGAATAACTCAGTCGCAGTCCAAAGGGCCTTTCAACTTGTTTACTCACTTTTGGATGATTCATTGTGAGGAGCCCGGACGATGCTGAGATTCAACCAGGTGGAACCAGGAACTCTTTCAGGCCGTTCTAAGGGTAACTATTAACTCGTCTTCCTTGCACTGTTTCGGATAACCCCTGACTTGAAGTACCGTGGGAGCTATCCAGGGAAGTCGCTACTGCCTATTCTCCCCTTTTTGGACTGTTTGCCGGCAGCGTGGACCAGGTGAGATGGCTTCTTGCTCCGTCTCCTTATGGGTCCCCATGTTGCTGCTGAGGCTCGTACTCTAGATGGTTGGCGAGGGACCTCCAGTCCCCTCACTGACAGGTTCTGCAGATCACTAAATGGATGTCTGCTCTAGGGATCTGTTCCCTGTGCGTGCTTAGTCACCAGCAGTCCCCGTACTCGACTGCCTCTCTTCAGGTGTCTTTCTGACTGACTCTCCGGTAACTGTTCTCCCCCGCTAACAGCTACTATACGTGCAGAGTATGACTAGGGTGTCCGTGTCACTGCGTCTCTCAGCAACTGCTGCACTCCACCCCCCAGACTGGCTCACTCCTCCTACTTTCCGTACAGCCTCTGCAGCTTAGCTTCCAGCCCCTCCCCTCCACCCCTTGACAGGAATTGAAAGCTAGCCTCTTCCAGAGGCTACCCAAGGGTCCCATCTAATGGTGTGGGAGACCTGGTTGCTATGTGTCTGTGCGTACACACCCATTTCTGGCCTTTGGAATTACCTGGAAGCACTGTCCCAGCATGGGTGTGTTGGGGGTGGGGGCCAGTTTCCCTGTCGCGGGGGCTGCTCGAGGAGATCGTGCTCAGATCCAGTGCCTTCTCCTCGGTGGCTCGAGCAGCGCTCCTCACCCATGAGTGAAAAGTGGGGGGGATTTTTGGGATATATATAGAGTTCGTGACGCCACCCACGGGTTCTGGTGATGGTGGGCACCACCGCTACTGGTGACGGGGTTCCCGGGAGCGATGGTGGGGAGCAGCTAGGTGTTGACCCCTCCGTGGGTAGGGGCTGTTGGTCCCGGGGCCTGGTAGGAGGGAGGGTACCGTAGGATGGGTTTGCAGGGTGCAACGTTATGGTGAAGCGCAGTGCAGTGCTGGATGGCACAGGTGTACTCACTCAGACACAGATGGACAGAGTCTCTGGTAAACCAAACGGCTGGATGTATGGGGCCCGCAGCTGGCTGCAGTGTTCTCCCTGGATGGGTTGATGGTTGCTGTCGTTTCCCTGCACCTGTGTTCTGTATCTTGACTCCAATGCCTGGGCACCGGTAGTCCGCTTCCCGGCGTATACGTGTCGGAGGAGACCGTTTGCCCGCAGACGCTGGCCCTATGGATCTCTGGCCCTTGGCGGTGGCGCTTATCCGGAACGGTTGGGCTGTTGCCTTCAATCGGGACTTGGGTGGGAATAAACCCCTGAGGTCCAGGCCGCAATCAGTAAATTTGACTAAAGGTCGGCTTCAAGCCTAGTCGGGGTCTGAGTACCCTGCCTGGTGCTTGGCTCCAATCGGCTCCCCGGTTCGGTACCGGCGGGCCACCGCCCGACCCCGGTCCTACGGTTCCGCTGACCGTCACCAACTCCTAAAGGCGGCCACCACCATCTGCCTACCTTGCTGGGAGTGCCTGGGCTCCGACCCAGACATCAACAGTTTCACTCCTCACTCTCTACTGACCACAACTCGACTCTCTACTCTATTTTTCCACCTCCAGGCCTGTGAACTCCTCGGTGGGCGGGGTCAACCACCTGGCTCCGCCCCACCTGGTGTGGACATCAACCCTGGAGGGTGGCAACAAGGATTTAATGTGTGACTGGTGTGACCTGTCCAGGGAAGGGGGGGTGTATGATGTTGTGTCTGTGACTACCTGGCTAGGCCAGGGCGTCACAGGTGCAGTACTCAGTGGTGCCTGACCAAGTCAGGGGTGCCACAGACACGCCATGGCTCCCTGGTACTTAAGGACCCATGACGTACCCAGTACGTCATGGCGAGGTCGCGGCCCCAAAGCCCCGGTGACTGCGATTGCTTTGCAACTACCTTAGATTCGGGGAGGAGGGGACCTCGGCCTAACCTCAGGAGGGGTGGTGTCTCCTCTTCAGAGCTACGGAGGCTGTGATTGGCTGACGAAAGTCGGTCAACCAATCACAACCACTGTAATGTTTCAGCCATTGAAAATGGTTGAAACATTGAAATCCAGCCATGGTCAGTGCAGCTGTAGCACTGATCATTGGCTGGAGCTGGGTGACCTCTGTTTCACCCGCCCCCAGCTCTGATTGGAGAGACCGGCCTTGTGACCGATCTCTCCAATCACTGTGGATCTGGGGCCAGAGACTGCTGCCCTCAGCTTCACTCCGGCATCTGTGGAAGCCGAGGAGAGCAATCGTTAAGTTATAGCCACTGCCCCCTTTCAGCCACCGCCACCACTGCCCCCCCCATTACTACAGGATGGGCACATTACTATAGAATAGGGACAAGGCTGGGGACATTACTATAGGATTGGGACATTACTATAGGATTGAGACATTACTATAGGATGGGGACATTACAAGGATGGGCACAATACTATTGGATGGGGACATTATTACTATAGAATGGGGACAAGGCTGGGGACATTACTATAGGATGGGGACAAGGTGAGCACATTACTATAGGATGGGGACTAGGATCGGCACAGTACTACAGGATAGGGACATTACTACAAGGGGACAAGGATGGGAAACATTACTATAGAATAGGGATAAGGTTGAAGACATTACTATAGGATGGGGACAAGGTTGGCACATTACTATAGGATGGGCACATTACTATAGAATGGGGACATTACTATAGGATGGGACAGTACTATAGGATGGGGACATTGCTACAAGGGGACAAGGATGGGGAACATTACTATAAGATGGGGGACAAGGATGGACACATTACTATAGATTGGGGACATTACTATAGGATGGGGAAAAGGATGAACACACTAGTAGAGGATGGGCACATTACGATAAGATGGGGACAAGGCTGGAGACATTACTATAGGATGTGGATAAGGATGAGCACATTACTATAACATGGGGACAAGGATGAGGCACATTACTACAAGATGGGGACAAAGATGGGGAACATTACTTTAGCATGGGGACAAGATGAGCACATTACTAGGATGGGAACTAGGATGGGGCACAATACTACAAGAGGACAAGGATGGGCACAATACAACAAGATGGGGAACATTACTAAAAGATGTTGGTCAAAATTCCTATATAGTGCTAATTGTAAGATTATTAGTTACAAGAAAGGAATAAAATGTAAAAAAAAAATATATATATACATATTTTTTTTTTATATTGAAACAAAGAATGTGCACGTTTGCTATAATAAACAAGTGAAAATGTTCAAAATCAGTGATCCCAAGGTGGTTTTTCCCTCCGCTCTCTATAAAGACACATCTGCAGGTTTTTCTCACTATCTGACATGAAAACAGAATAAACCTTTACCGTTTTAGGTCAGTTAGAAATAAAATTATTTATATTTGCCAAATGCCAGAATAATGAGAGAGAGAGAATGGTTTAAGGCATTTTTATTACTTTCTGCAAAGTCAAAAGTTTACATACATTCATTAGTATTTGGTACCATTGCCCTTACACTGTATGACTTGAATGAAATGTTTTGGATATAATTCCACAAGCTTCTCACAATAGTTGGTAGGAATTTGGGCCAATTCCTCCTGACAGAACTGGTGTAACTGAGCCATGTTTGTAGGTCATCTTGCTCGCACCGACCTTTTCTGCTTTGCCCATAACGTTTCAATAGGATTGAGTTTAGGGCTTTGTGATGGCCACTCCAAAACATTGACTTTGTTATCCTTAAGCCACTTTGTAACCACCTTGGCTGTATGCTTCGGGTCATTGTCCATTTGGAAGACCCATTTCCACCAAAGCTTTAAGTTCCTGGCTGATGTGTTGAGATGTTGCGTCAGTATTGCCACATAATCTTCTTTCCTCATGATGACATTTATTTTGTGAAGTGCACCAGTCCCTCCTGCAGTAAAACAACCCCACAACATGATGCTGCCACACCCGTGTTTCACAGTCGGGAAGGTGTTCTTAGGCTTCAAAGCTTCTCCCTTTCTCCTCCAAACGTAACGATGGTCATTATGATCAAACAGTTAAATTTTAGTTTCGTCAGACCACAGGACATGTCTCCAAAACTAAAGGTCTTTGTAGCTGTGTGCATTTGCAAACATTCTCGCTTTTTTAATTATCTGGGGGACTAATGGCTTCTTCTGGGCAGAGTGACCTTTCAGCCCATGTTGATACAGTACTCGTTTCACAGTGAATAGTGGAACAATCTTACCAGCTTCCACCAGCATCTTCAGCGTCTTTTGCTTTTGTTCTTGGGTTGATATCCACATATCTGACTAAAGCACATGCATCTTTGGTACACAGATCCTGTCTCCTTCTTGAGCAGTATGATGGCTGGACATTACCATCTTGTTTATAGTTGTGTATAATTGTTTGTACAGATGAACAAAGCACCTTCAGGTATCTGAAAATTGCACCAAAGGATGAATCAGACTTGCACAAATACACAATTCTCTTCCTGAGATCTTGGTGATTTCTTTTGACTTTCCCATGATGCTACACAAAGAAGCAGTGTGTTTCAGGAGTGTATTAAAAGACATCCACAGGTGTGTTACTAATTAACTCAGATGTTGCCAAGAAACCTATCAGAAGCTTCCAAAGACATGACATTGTGAAGCCCCACAGGTGTAGTGTTGGTGCATTACCTTCAGGGACTCCACTCGGCTGGATCTTGTCACAGGTAGGAGATCTTCTTCTTGTCGTGACGCCACTCTCAGTATTGCGGCCAGTAGGGACCGCCACTGCAGGTTGAGGGACGCCTGGGGCTGATGGTGAGTGCAGTTAGTTGGAATAGCCTCCTGAGAGTGAGGCAAGCCCCAGGGCCCTGTGTAGGTGCGTAGAACCACAAGGCGCAGAATAACTCCACACAGGCAGAATGTCTTTCAGGGTTTTTACTCACTTCAGGTGGCAGGGTGAGTAACCCGGGCGTAGCTGGGATGAACCAGGCGGGAACCAGGTATCCTTCAGGCTGACTTCTGATGGTGACTACCAACTTGCCTTCCTTAGCCCTTGGTGGTTTGGGGTGACCCCGACTTTTAGTCCCTATGGGGGCCACCCAGGGAAGTTGCCGAAGCCTCACTCCCCTTCGTTTGCCGTTTGCTTGTGGCCTGGACCAGCTCACTCCAGCTGCTTGCCTCCTGTGAGCTATGGGCCCTAACTGTGGCTACGTGGCTGCGGCTTTTGTGGTGTTGTGGTGTGGGCTTTGAGGGCCCCACACCGGCAGGTTTAGCAAGGAAAGGTGGATCTATCCCCGCTCCGGGATCTGCCGCCCGTTTGGGCCTGGTTCTCCCTAGCAGTCTCCTTACTTCCCACTCTGTGCTCTCTCTCTAGCTGGAGATGGGTTTCGGGTAGCACTCCTAGGTGACCGTTCTCCCCCGTCGGTAGCCACTGCGCGGACGCTGTCAGACTCCAGCAGCCCAGGGGAAGGGGTCAGCTCTCCTCGGAGCTCCCTGGACTCTGCTCTGAACCGGCTCACATCTGGGACCTTCACTGCTGCTCCTGTCAGAGCTTCACTTTTCTGCTCCTCACTCCTCCACACTCTGCTGCAGACTCCAGACTGTTTACTCCTCCTTCTCTTTTCCCTTTTTGTGCCTGCCTACGCCACCTAGCAACCAGACTCTCTTACCACACCCCTTGAGAGGAGATGGAGGCTTTTGGCCCCCTCCACTATTCCAGTGAAGGTGAAGGCTTTTCCCCCTCCTGGGATCCCCAGGGGTCCTCTCAAAGGTACATGTGTGAGACCTGATCACTATGCGCCTGTGTAGTCACACCTCGGTCAGCCTTCTGGATTACCTGTATTGTACTGTCCCCAGCATGGGTGCAGTACTCAGTGGTGCCTGACCAGGTCAGGGGCGCCACATTCCCCCTTAGTTATCACCAGCACGTCCTCGGGCTGCAAGACAACATTTTAAAATGCATAAAACATTAAAACATGGTAAAACATTTTTAAAAGCACCAGGTACCATACATCACCACCCTCCACCCACAAGTCCGTTAACCCACCCAAACCCTTTCAGGAGGCAGGTCACCGGTCCTTTTGGTAACCAGATCTGGGCCATCTACTTCCCCAGACCTTTCCTCCAATCTGCCTCTCCCGTTGGCCGCGCCTTCAGCCACTTCTGGCAGGATGTAGAGGCGGCTTTCATGGGCTGGTGGTTTCAGGGTATACCTGGCCTGGTGGATCCGCGCCTTCAGCCTCTTCTGGCAGGGTGCAGAGGCGGCCTCCACAGTTGGTGCTGACCAGGTACCCTCTTTGTGGTGGAGAGCCAGGCCCCATAAACAGGCATGCTCTCCGGTTGCAGGTAAGCCAAGGCCCTATATACGGACGGGCTCCCTGGTTGCAGACGAGCCAAGCCCCTAAACAGGCTGACTCTGGTGGTGGTGGTGCCCTCTGGTGTAACTATTTACACTGCGAGAGTTTGTGGCTATAGCCAGTTCATAGCCTTAAGGTTTATGGTTTTCTCACACAAGTTTGTGTGGGCACATACTTGAACTTTTAAAACGTTGCAAAACAAACTTTCCATCTGGTCAAAACTTGCTGTACTTTACTTGAACTTATGCAGACTCCTCTTCACCAGGGCTTGGGCCTGTAGGGCTGCGGCACCTGTTGGTTTCTTGACCTTTTTCCTCATCTGTAGTGGTCTCATCATTAGGTCTTTGGTCTTTTCTTTCTTTATTACTGTCTTTCCTTTCTTCTTTGGGACATGGTACTACATCTAGCGCGTACCAGCCTCTTTTGCCTTGATGCAGGGTAAACTGTACGGAGTCTCCCATTTTTAAGTTTCTGCCAGGGTGTCCTCTGGGCAGATGAGCTCTCACATCTCTTCTATTGACGAAGATACCTTCTTTGATACCAGGTGCAACAATGAACCCGTATCCTGACTTTAGGCTGAAGTCCTCCACTACTCCTCTACAAAGGGGTCCTCTGACCTGTGCTTTGGCTCTTCTCAGGAACCGTTTTTCTTGTAGGTCTCTGGCCGTGACTTCTCTCTGCTCTGGGGATGGCGGTGCAGGGAAAGACTGGGTTCTACTGCGGCGCTGTGTCTTGCGGGCTGGATTCTGCGAAGTGCAGCTTACAAGCTCCCAGGTGAGGCTTTGGGGCAGATCTTCCTCAGCAGAAGGTGTCAGGTCTTCTTCATCCCAGCGGGAATAGGGCAACATCTCCGGCTCTGGGCATGGATCCACTGCTGGTATCTCCTGAGTCAGCTCCTCAGCTTCCTGGCCTCCCCTCCCCCTTAGTTCTTCTGAGCACTCCTTTGGTGGCAGTGCTGGGGATGGACTTTCTTCAGCAGGCCCAGGCGGGGGACTCTTTGGCGTGGTTGCTGCAGGGGTTGCCGGAATCCTCTTGGGGGTGTGCGGAGGGAGCATGTACTGATCCATCATCTCCTGTGGGAACTTGGCCTCCATGTCAGCCTTCAGCTGCCAGTATGCGGGGTCCTCCCCCAGCGTGGGCTTTCCAGCAGGGACCTCTTTGGACTGGGGAGCGGTGTCTGCTCTGGCCTTGCAGGCCGGGGTAAGTGGTGATGCAATCTCTTGGCGGGCCGCGCCCTGTATGGCGGCGGCCTGGTCTTGGCGGGCCGCGCTCTGTATGGCGGCGGCCTGGTCTTGGCGGGCCGCGCCCTGTATGGCGGCGGCCTGGTCTTGGCGGGCCGCGCCCTGTATGGCGGCGGCCTGGTCTTGGCGGGCCGCGCCCTGTATGGCGGCGGCCTGGATCGGCGTCGCAGCTGCGATGGGATCTGTGCAGGCTGGGCTGGGCATCGCTGCAGGGACCGGGTCTTGGTGGGCCGAGCAGGGCATCGCTGCGGCGGCCGGGGCTTGGCGGGCCGAGCAGGGCATCGCTGCGGCGGCCGGGGCTTGACGGGCCGAGCAGGGCATCGCTGCGGCGGCCGGGGCTTGACGGGCCGAGCAGGGCATCGCTGCGGCGGCCTGGGCTTGGCGGGCCGCACCTGGCGTGGCTGCGGCCTGGCTCAGCGTCGCCGCGCCGGGCGCCTCTTCAGGGACCGCGGGCGTGGCAGCAGGGGTCGGGGCATCCGGGCCGGCAGGGGTAATACTGGACTCACCCATCGGTGGCAGCATCGGGGTCTGAGTCGTCGCCGTCCGGTCTGGCACTCGTCGTGCGGTTCCCCTCTCATAGGCCTGAACCGCGGCAGCCATCTCCAGAAGTTCCATGCGTTCTTCTCTGATCTGCTCCACGACCCGGGTCTCCAGTCGGTCGCAGAACTGGGCAAGCTCCCGATACCACCAGGCAGCGGAGCCTGGTTCTGGGTTTCTGCGTTCAGACGCCATTTCCTCTGCGCCTTCTTCTGCACGATTTCCCAGCAGTGGACTCGTCGCTGCCTCCAGTAGCAGGCTCTTCAGTTTCTGCTCTGCCTCTTTCAGCAGCTCCTCTCCCAGCAGCAGGCTTCTGGCTCCCTTTCTGTCCCGACGTCTCTGAACGCTTCCGCTCTCTTCACAAGCGAGGTCAGAACCCTGCAGGGGATCTCTGGGTAGCCACACCTCTTCGTGGGCGGTAACTTCTCCCAGCGCGGGCTGCTGTTGTTTTTCAGCGCGCTTTTCATGGTGGCAATATGGCGGCGCTTCCAATTTTTCAAGCGGACCGCCCAGGCACATGGTCACCTGTCTGGACAGGTCTAGTCCTTATCCTGTTCGTGACGCCAGATGTGAAGCCCCACAGGTGTAGTGTCGGTGCATTACCTTCAGGGACTCCACTCGGCTGGATCTTGTCACAGGTAGGAGATCTTCTTCTTGTCGTGACGCCACTCTCAGTATTGCGGCCAGTAGGGACCGCCACTGCAGGTTGAGGGACGCCTGGGGCTGATGGTGAGTGCAGTTAGTTGGAATAGCCTCCTGAGAGTGAGGCAAGCCCCAGGGCCCTGTGTAGGTGCGTAGAACCACAAGGCGCAGAATAACTCCACACAGGCAGAATGTCTTTCAGGGTTTTTACTCACTTCAGGTGGCAGGGTGAGTAACCCGGGCGTAGCTGGGATGAACCAGGCGGGAACCAGGTATCCTTCAGGCTGACTTCTGATGGTGACTACCAACTTGCCTTCCTTAGCCCTTGGTGGTTTGGGGTGACCCCGACTTTTAGTCCCTATGGGGGCCACCCAGGGAAGTTGCCGAAGCCTCACTCCCCTTCGTTTGCCGTTTGCTTGTGGCCTGGACCAGCTCACTCCAGCTGCTTGCCTCCTGTGAGCTATGGGCCCTAACTGTGGCTACGTGGCTGCGGCTTTTGTGGTGTTGTGGTGTGGGCTTTGAGGGCCCCACACCGGCAGGTTTAGCAAGGAAAGGTGGATCTATCCCCGCTCCGGGATCTGCCGCCCGTTTGGGCCTGGTTCTCCCTAGCAGTCTCCTTACTTCCCACTCTGTGCTCTCTCTCTAGCTGGAGATGGGTTTCGGGTAGCACTCCTAGGTGACCGTTCTCCCCCGTCGGTAGCCACTGCGCGGACGCTGTCAGACTCCAGCAGCCCAGGGGAAGGGGTCAGCTCTCCTCGGAGCTCCCTGGACTCTGCTCTGAACCGGCTCACATCTGGGACCTTCACTGCTGCTCCTGTCAGAGCTTCACTTTTCTGCTCCTCACTCCTCCACACTCTGCTGCAGACTCCAGACTGTTTACTCCTCCTTCTCTTTTCCCTTTTTGTGCCTGCCTACGCCACCTAGCAACCAGACTCTCTTACCACACCCCTTGAGAGGAGATGGAGGCTTTTGGCCCCCTCCACTATTCCAGTGAAGGTGAAGGCTTTTCCCCCTCCTGGGATCCCCAGGGGTCCTCTCAAAGGTACATGTGTGAGACCTGATCACTATGCGCCTGTGTAGTCACACCTCGGTCAGCCTTCTGGATTACCTGTATTGTACTGTCCCCAGCATGGGTGCAGTACTCAGTGGTGCCTGACCAGGTCAGGGGCGCCACAACATCATCATATGGGCTGTCTCATAGTATTTAAAGGCATAGCACTCTTAGCGTATGTAAACTTCTGACTTTGCAGAAAGTAATAAAAATGCCTTAAATTATTCTCTCTCATTATTCTGGCATTTGGTAAATAAAAATAATTTTGGTTCCTTATTGACCTAAAATTGGAAAGGTTTATTCTGATTTCATGTCAGATAGTGAGAAAAACCTGCAGATGTGTCTTTTTAGATAGTGTATGTAAACGTCTGGTTTCAACTGTGTGTGTGTGTGTGTTTGTGTGTGTGTGTGTGTGTGTCTGTGTGTATATACAGAATATATGTGTATATATATATATATATATATATATATATATATATATATATATACACACGTGTGTGTGTGTGTGTGCGTGTGCTCTGTCAGAAGGCATGACGCTTTCATCTATACTGAGACACTTGACGGCACTTCATAACAGACAAATGTGAACAGCTGCACACTGAACATGAAATAAACTATAATAAGTATTCAGCTTCACTCTGAAACGCTAAGGTATGCAAATGTAGCGCCCCTGACTAAATGAGGATGCTACAGGGAACTGTATCCTGTCCCCCAGGGTTCAGGGCCTACCCCCCATGGTTCCAGGTTCCAATTAACATTGTCACTAACACCCGCACTACAAATCCCAAACACACGTCACACCAGACCTGTACAGACACACCGGTGGGTTGGTCAGGTTCGAGCAGGGCCACCCACCTAGGGGTCAGGCAGACTGGTGGGAGGGGAGACAGGGTTGTTGAGAGTTAGCCCTCAAAGAGTGAGGAGCTAGGGGGTTGGAGCTCCCAGGGAGGTGACAGGTTAGGTCGCAGACGGTGGTCCGGGACCATAGGAGTCGGAAACCTGGTCGCAGGGTATTGGAGAGGGTGTAACAGACTTAGTTCTGGAGAACGGTCGGCACCAGAAGTCCAGTAACAGGACCGATACCGAGCACAGCGGGGTACTGGACCCTAGATAAGGGAGTAGCTTCACGCAACCTGATAATTCACCTGTGGAGGATAGTCTCTTTATGAACGTTCCCCAAGAGCTCAGAGATTAAAGGCATCAGCACAATGCGGGGGATAGGGTTCTCCAAACTACACAACCCACTGAAATCCCAAGTGCCAGCCATCAAGAGTACAGCTGCCATACACACGGGTAGCGGGCTCCCCCCGTAGAGACTGTGGTGCCTAGAGACGTTGGTTTACTATCTGTGTGAGTGTCTGCTTATTCCACCTAATGCAGCACCACGACTACTGCAGTGAGTAATTTGACCTCTGCACCCTGCTTTCCAAGGCCAAGCCACCCGTTTACCAAATCCCCACTGGCCGGGGTCTTCTCTACCTGCGGAGGGACTGACACCTGGCTGCCCCCACACCATCTGCCCCTGTACTCCCTTCGGCAACGGCGGTACTCCCCTTTACTGCAACCCGCAGGTGGCGTCACGAACATTCATCCCCTGTAAATACCCCATTTACATTTGAGTGGCCGAAAGCCCCCGGGTCCGGAGACCCTCGAGCCACAGCAACCCCGGATCCGAGCAGTTCGACTGCTGCAGGGGCGGCACACAAACACTGAATATAGGAATTTGGAAAATTTTCAAATTTATTTTGCACCTATTTACATTTGTCTATTAGGAAGTGCAATCAGTTTTCTCATTTTAGATTATAGGGTCATGCCTTCTGACTGAGCACTCCTACCCACTGGCTTAGGTGATTTTTAATTTTCTATTATCAAGTCCCTACCCACCCATAAAATTGTAGGCCTTTTAGCCCAGGAATAGGCATTTAGGTAGGGTCCCAGCAAAAAAATATACGCCTTGACGCTGGCTGCTGGGCTCACATAAAACTGGCCTTTTATGTTTTAAGTTTCTCAATTTTAAAATTAATTTCCTTACCATTAATGCATGTCCAAATTCCTCTATTCAATGTCTGTATACCTTAGTGTCTCAGAGAGCAGCTGTATATTTATTACAGCTGAGAATTGTCATGAACGACTGCCCACAACATTCTGGCTGCCTAAATGTTAAACAAAGTAACTCATGTTCCTTGCATGGCCAATGTCCTGATTGTGCAACATTTCTTTACAATTATACCCATATGAAGAGGAGTGTGGCTATGGCCAGGAAAGTGTCAGTTCATTTCAACCATTCTTATGTGGCAAAGCACGTCCTCCTGGCCTTGCAAAAACATAACAATTTTCCAGAGCCAGCCCCACCTGATTTGTGATGTTGCAACCCACAGGAATTCAATATTCATTCACTACTCACAAAAATTTAGGGATATTTGGCTTTCCGGTGAAATTTCAGGATGATCCTAAAATGCCCTCTAACTTTTTCAGGTGAACTTAATGTGACCTTCTCTAAACATTTAAATGCACATGTACATCTGTTCAGTGAGTACTAATTGCACAACTTGCTGTTCTCTAACAAGGAGCTTAATGGCAAAATTCACAACAGGTGTTTCATCCATGAATCACCCAATAAATTTCAGGGTTCAATTAGAATTGGTATATAAACAGGCCTCCTCATCATGCTGTTCACATTTTGACATCATGAGACCAAGAAAATACCTAACAATTGATCAGCAGTACCGCGCCATAATGAGGCCTCAAGCAGGATGTTCTCAGAGGGCGGAGGCAACTGAGCTTTGAGCATCACAGAGTGTCATCAGCAGGTTGAAACATAGATACAGAGAGACTGGAAGCATCACAGAAATGCATAAAAATGGACATCCATTGTCCATATCCCACACTGATTACCGCTTCATTGTGAAAAACTCCCTTCAGAATCAGATGATGAATGCCACACAACTCTACACTCCTCATTTAAGGAAGGTGAGAGGCATACAAGTGTCACATCAGACTATTCAAAACTGTTTACATCAGTGTGGTCTGCATGCTAGACGATCTTCAAGGGTACCTGACCACACCACCAGGCACCAGCATCTTGCATGGGCCAGAGAGAATCAACACTGGAAGAGGGACCAGTGGGTCTCAGTGCTGTTCACTGACAGAAGTCAATTTACGTTGAGAATAAATGATGGCCACCAATGATGTTGCAGATGTCAAGAAGAACACTATGCGTCAGCCACTGTTGTCATCAGATGAGCCTTTGGTGGTGGTGGTGTTAAAGTGTGGGCCGGAGTGTGTAGTCAATACAGAACAGCTCTACACTTTGTGAATGGTACAGTGACAGCCCTTACTACTTGAATAACATCATTAATCCAATCATTGTGCCTCTGCATGAACAACACAGACCTAATTTCATCTTCATAAGCAAGGATGGTTGACCTTAGGGAGATCAACATCCAACACCGCGGAGACACCATCACGTGTTTCTCAATGCAGTAATTCTAGAGCAATGCCCCCTGGGAAATATTCAAAACAAAAAAAGCCTGCGGAGACACCATCACATGTTTCTCAACGCTGGCAGGAAACTAGCCAGGTCTTTCACCGGGAAGGAACAACCAAGGGAAGGGCAGTCTCCAGTTAAGGAGACCACCTATGCCAAACATGGTATCCATCCACAGACAGCTGTTTCGGGGCAGAACTGCTGCTGGAGACTAGGGGACCCTAACTGGAGAATCTGGTACTTTCCCCAGACTTGAATCCCATATAAATATTGGATCAGCTAAATTGCTGTGTAGAGGCTTGTAACTCTACACCAAATCCTCAAATACCTAAGGTCCGCCTTTCAAGAAGACTTGAATGCCATGCCTCAGCAGTCAATAACTTTATTTGTGAACAGCATGAGACTTTGTCAAGCTGTAATTAATACTGAAGGCCACATGACAAGTAACAGAGACATTGACAATTTTGGGGGGGGGCATACCTGTAAGATGTGATGGACGCTGGACCTTGGGGGCTCCACACTCTTACGCCAGAGAGAGTCAATTTATGTGTAGATCTTCGGGTGGGGTGTGTGACACTATTACCTTCTGGTTAGTGTCCAGCACAACGCAGCCAGTCCCCTTTGTAGACGCAGTAGACAAACACATGAAACCGGAGTTTTCTTGGCAAACCAAAGTTGCACAGTTTATTTTCCTTTTCACTGTTATGACAGACATGACCTCACTTCTACGGTGGTTCTGCTGCTGTTTTCTCTGGAGTACTCTCTCAAAACCTATCACTGCTATCTTGGTACTAGTCCGCAAGCTGCCATGCACTAGTACTCTCACCGCTGACCACCTTCTGGGCCCCGACGGCTGTCTCATCAGAAGACTTCCCTTGGCCCGGACCTTTAGGATGTTCCCTGACCAGCTCTTACTCCATGTCATGTCTTTAGTCCATGAACCCTTCTGAAGAACAAACTCCCCTCTTCTGAAGAACAAAATCCTATCTCTCTAACCAACCCACTGGCCATCTGTCACTCTTCCTCCTATCTTACCTAACATCTAATCTCATGCTGCTCCGACCTGATCACAAGGTGGCCCTGGCTGCTACCTGGTCCCAACTCTGGTACATCGGGGACACATACTTCACTAGCAGCAACAGAAACTCTACTAAACATATTAACAGCGTACTTGGTACCTACAACATATTAATTATTTTGATAATTAAAATAAAAAAGGAAAGGGGGGCTCGACCACCTCCTACATACCAACCACTGTAGTTGGCAGTTGTTTCAATAAATTGTTTGAGTTGAAGAATTCACCATTACATGCTTCTAATTAAATGCGTTTTTATGTTTTCCATAAATTTCCCCTGAAAGCTAAATATGAGCATGACGTGTTTTACGTCATCCACACCGGCAGGTATCGGACGCCTGTGTAAGCGCACTTTTTCGGCCCTGCTGAGGGCAGATCAAAGTACTGTAATGCACAGACACGAGGAAAGGTCAAAGACCGCCTGCAGTTGCACACTACAATACTTTCAGCTGCCATCAGCAGGCAGATCAAAGTTCGCCTGCACAGGACCGCAATGCCGACCTTTGTGGATGTCGTAGGACGCGTTATTTACATGGGCTGGGCAGAAGGAGGCACTGGACCCTCGACCAGCGACACCCATTGGACTACCCTCTAGGTTAGTATTATAAAGCTGTTTTTTATTTGATACAGAGCGGCTTGCTCTCTTATATACAATATTTTATAATACTGTATCTAAGGAGTTACTGGTGATGGCTACAACACATAAGGGAAAATCTGGTGACAGATTCCCTTTGATGGAACAAGCCATAGAAAATTCCTCCAGATGAGACTGGGATATTAGATTGTGAGAGCCACATGGACTTTGAATTCTGAATATGGTGTGTCACACTGCATTAGGAAGATACTGAAGTTACCAGCAATGTAACTTCAGAGGGCAGTTAGCAGACCAACCAGCAGAGGGCAGCAGCGTAGTCAACACACTGAGTGAGCAGGAGGAGGTCAATATCGGTCACCAAAGGAATAAGCAAAGAGAAGTCAGGTGGTATGCCATGGGTCAGAGCCGGGATTTCACGGATGAAGGAGGAGGGAGAGACGGAGCAAAGTCAGAAGCCGGGCAGACAGGTAAACGACTGGGGTCGGGGTACCTGGGATGAGACAGACAAATGACATAGGGAAAATATACAGACCGGGAGAGGGAGTCAGGGACAAAGAACAAACAAACGGAGCAGGGAGGCAGGACAGGAGCACTGCAAAGTAAAACTATTACTGGCACCGGATGACAGGTACGGCGCCAGGTTATGGTGCTCTGCAACCCGGAATGAGGCTGCAAAAAATTAACCCTTTCATGCCCTGAGCTCCACACACATGACAGCGCTGGCTCAGTAGCAGCTGGGCCAGGCCTGAATTGTGACATGGTGGTGCCATATAAATAATCATCTAAACCATAAAAGCAAACTACAGTGGAACCTCGCTTAACGAGTAACCCACTTAACGAGAATTTCGCTTAACAAGCAAAGCTTTCTGTAAATTTTTAACTTGATTTACGAGAAAGCTTTGCTGTACGAGCAAAATTCTCACCGCACAGACTTCCGGTTCCGTACATCCACCGCACTCTGACCCGCTCTTGCAGTCCACACAAACATACACAAGCACGCACAAAACACAGACACAAACACACAAGCATGCACACACATACACATAAATACATACAGTATTATGCTCACCTTACCTTCCGTTACACCGCCGGCCTCATGGTTCTTGTAGTTCCCGGGTACATCGCGACGTGCTCACGGCGAACTACAAGACCCAGGAGGCCGGCGGTGGAACGGAAGGTGAGCATATAATATGTGTACCTTCCGTTTCATCGCTGGTCTCCTGGGTCCTGTAGTTCGCCGCTCCACTCCAGGCTGTGCATCGGCAACTATAGCGACGAAGCAGGAACTTCCTGTCACCAGCCGCTACTCAAAGGCAGCGCGCTAACCAATCAGAGGCAAGCGGCTCTGCCTTTGACGTCAGCGCTCTGGCAGTGGAAGTTCCTCTGTCGTCGTTATGATAACCCGATACTGTACACAGCCTGTACCGGAGAACAACAAGTCCCAGGAGACCGGTGATGGAATGGAAGGTAAGGTGAGCATAATATGTGCGTGTGCGTACGTGCTTGTCTGTTTGTGCATGTTTGTGTGAGTTTGTGCATGTTTGTACGTGTTTGTGTGTGTTTGTACGTGTGTGAAATGACACAATAGGGGACCAGGATGGGACATTTAACAAGTTGTGGAACGAATTGTCTGCATTGCAATGATTTCCTATGGGAAATCTTGCTTTGCTGAACGAGTAACTTAGTTAACAAGCACAGTCCCAGAACGGATTGTTCTCGTTAACCAAGGTTCCACTGTAATAATATGCATTTCAGAAAAGTGTAGAAGGGAGCGTTATAGCCTGGGTGTGCATGAGCCCGACGGAAATGTGCATTAATATAACCTAGTGCTACATGAACGTTAGTCACACGCCCGGATATGATAGATGTGGGAAGAATAAAGAAGTTGATTAACAAAATTACGAATACTGGAGGAAAATGAGCCCTGGATGTCTATACAATCCTGTAATTAAAGCCCTTTTAATTATTCCATATAACACGCCTTAGTCCTATTTGCAAAGATTCCTTTTATCCATCCCCGTCCTTCAGCGCTTTGGTTGGAATACACATAAAGCGAGTGACTGATAAGCTGACAGGCTGCCACCCGGTCGTTAATCCGGCCAAGCAATATTCATAAATTCAATTTGGAAACAGGCGGAATTCTTTTCTTTTATTGGTTTCTGTGTTATTAAATGAGACTGTTCCTCACTAATACACTTCTCCTCCTAAACTGCCGCTCCGAGCTGTTACTCAAATCAAATAACATGCCCCTTTAACTGATGCCTGGGACCAATAACTGCCACCCCGTGATACATCTCCTCTCTACTGTCACAAATATTAAAGCCGGCAATAATGCTGATAATGTGTCATAACTAAGTTGATTTCTAAATAACTCAGATCCGTCATCCTCGAAGTGGAAGCAAAATTCAGGTTTTAAAGCCTGAAGCAATTGTGTTAACTCGGCTCTACGTTATTATTGGCAAGCGACAGAGTGAGCCGGAATTCAGGTTATTGTCTGGCGAAATTACTATCCCAAAAAGACTTTTTATGGAAGAATGTGCTTAGTGTTATTAATTATTGTCTGTAACGGTAACGCTATTATAATAATGACACTTCCAGCCAGGAAAGGCACATCCATTTTTTTTTGCGCCTATATACCAAGCCTCATTTGTTTTCTATCTTGAATTATTCCCACTCCTTCCATTATGAAGACTTTCCTACATTTGAATTTTTACTATATTTTGAATATCATTTATTTGATTTTTTATATATTTACATTTGAAAAAAATATAAGATTTCACGTGGCTAGGTGACCGAACGCTCCGCAATGACTGTATTCATTTAAAGCGGAGTCCAGGGAGATAAAAACATTTTAAAAAGTGCTAAGACAGGTAAGAAATAAAAAACTATTAGTCATTTTTACTGATTCAATGCAAGTCCCCTGTTCTGACATTTGTTCGGACCTTATATGTCTCAACTTCCAATCTTGACGTCATGATCCAGGCTGGTTTCCCCTGCTGTGGTCTCACCCAGCTCTGGCCTGGTCATCTCAGGGGTTAACTTTCCCTGCCTCGTTCCGAATCCCTGGACACTCTATCTTGGCACTGCACCTCCGGTTCAGTGCCAGTGATATTTCTGCCTTGCCGCATGTATACTGGCTCTGGTGAGGGTTCCTGATCTGTCCTGCCTCCCTTCTACCGTGTCCTGAACTTTACCCTCACCCGTTCGTCTGCCCATCCCGGTCTCTGACTCCCCATTCCTGTCTACCATTTTCCCCTGTCCTAACCTGTTTGTTCCCCTCCCTAATCTGTACTTGGACTTCCCAGCCTCTGACCTGTATTCTTGCTCCTGACTCCAGGATTCATCTCTCCCCTTTGGTTTATACTCTACTCTTCGGCTTCTGACCCTTTGTTAGCTCCTGACCATGATTTGTCTCTCCCTTTGCTACTGTCTGTGACCTTCTGCTGCCGACTCGTATTAATGACTATTCTGCTGCTCTCTTGTGGTTGCTTGCTATACAGCACTCTGAAGCTACATTACCTGTGGATTCAGTAACTTCAGTGTGACACTTGAAACAGCAGAATTGGCCAGAAATACTGAGGTGGGTGGCCACTGTGTCCAGTGATTGGCCGGGTTGGCATTTTCTCCATTAGTGTAAGCAGGTGATGGGATACAACAGCACAGACAATGAGTAAGCAGTGGCGACTGAACCAACAACGTTTTATTAACTCTATACCAATCAGGGATTAGCACTTTAAATGTGAGATTGGCATAGCACAAATAACTGTAGTAAATAATTTTATTTCACAGTGGATTAATCGTAGTATTATTACACAGTACTATTCTTACTACTAACTAACGGTTATCATTGACGTTATCGTACTCTAGACCCCTCTAGCAGGAAAGCGTCAGTGTCACTATGTCACGGCCGGGCGGTCGGGTAGACCCAGGAGGTGGATCCACTGGACCGGACTCTAAGATGGTGGTAAGGAGTCCGGCAGCTGAAGCACTGAAGGGCGGCAGAACAGTCCGTGCAAGTGAGGGCAGCGGAGGAGTCCCTGGGACCACGGAGTCACAGATGGTGGTACTGGTGACGTAGCTCAGGTTCGGAAGCCGAGATGATAGTAGGCGGGGTCCGGAACCTCTGGAGCGGGATGACGGGTCACCGCAGGGATCCGAGATGGTACGGACTGTCAGTTGGCAGACGGACAGCGTGCGGGGTTCAGGACACGGCAGACTGGATGGCGCGGCAGGTACGGCTCTACAAAGAGAGATAGGTGAGTATAGGCACATAAACACCAGGAGACCTGACTCCTAGCTCAGGGAACACGAAGATCAGGCCCCGCCCCCTTGGACAATGACCCCCTATATACCCTGTACCTGTGCAACCTCATTTCCTGTTAATGGACGCTGGCCCTTTAAGAAAGGGTCAGTGACCGCGCGCGCGCCCTAATGCGCATGCGCGCCGCCCGAGTGCCAGAAGCCAGGGAAGGAGGCTGCGAGGAGGACGCAGGGGAGCCGGCCAGGTCCAGGGAAGCTGTCGGGCGCCGGGATCGGGGTCCAGGGACCCTGGGACGGACGGGATCCGGTGGCTGGAGAGCGGGGAGCGTGGCAGGTGAGCCGGGGAGCGGGGGTGAGGACCCGGGAAGCGTGACAGTACCCCCCCCCCCACGCCCCCCTCCCCGCAACCGGGACATGAAGGCACGGATAAGAGGAGTGCCCACGTTCTCCCTGGGCTCCCAAGACCTATCCTCAGGACCATACCCCTCCCAGTCCACCAGGAAGAACTGCCGACCTCGTACGGTCTTCATGGCCACGATATCCCTTACCGCATAGATGTCATCATCGGCAATAGGTGGAGGAGCCGGACTGGCAGCAGCGGAGAAAGGACCAAGGACAACCGGCTTGAGCAGGGAGACGTGGAATGAGTTGGGTATCCTCATCGTGGCCGGGAGCTGTAGCTTGTAGGATACCTCATTGATCTTGCGGAGGACCTTAAACGGCCCGATGTAGCGAGGACCCAGCTTGTAGGACGGTATCTTCAATCGGATGTACTGGGAAGCAAGCCAGACCAGGTCACCAGGAGAGAAACACGGAGGATCCAGACGTCTCTTGTCAGCGTGTTTCTTCATCCGCTGGGAAGCGCGCCCAAGGGACGCCTTGACAGAGTCCCAAATGGTAGCAAAGTCACGGACAGCAGTATCAGCAGCCGGGACATCCGATGAAGGGGATATAGGCAGCGGGACGGCGGGCTGAAGTCCGTAAACAACATGGAAGGGTGATTTGGAGGATGACTCACTGACGTGGTGGTTATGGGCGAATTCAGCCCAAGGCAGAAGCGAGGACCAGTCGTCGTGATGGGCGTTGACATAGTGACGTAGGTATGAGGTCAAGATTTGATTGACCCTCTCCACTTGGCCATTAGACTGAGGATGGTAAGCAGAGGAAAAGTCCAGAGTCACTCCCAGATGTTTGCATAGAGCCCTCCAGAAGCGGGAGGTGAACTGGGTTCCTCTGTCGGACACGATGTGGGATGGAAAGCCATGCAAGCGAAAGATGTGATGTATATAGGCTTCCGCGAGTTCCTGAGCTGAGGGCAGTCCGGCCATAGGAACGAAGTGGGCCATTTTGGAGAATCGATCAACCACGACCCATATGACTGTGTGCCCGGAGGATAATGGCAAGTCCGTAATAAAGTCCATAGCTATGTGTTGCCACGGGACTGAGGGTATCGGCAGAGGCAGAAGACGGCCATGGGGCAAGTGGTTGGGCGTCTTGTTCCTGGCACAGGAGGAGCAGGCAGAGACAAAAGCAGCGACGTCCGTGCGAAGGGATGGCCACCAGTAATGGCGTACAATCGCACCCCATGTTCTCTTCTGGCCTGCATGGCCGGCTGTTTTTGATGCATGACCCCAGTGTAACACTTTTTGCCTGTCGGTCTCAGAGACATAGGTCTTCCCGGGCGGTATCTGGGCTAGAGTGACAGGGGCCACCGGAACGATGTTGCTAGGACAGATGATGGGTTGGGTAGTCGCTTCCTCCTGCTCCATGGGCATGAAAGACCTGGACAAGGCATCAGCGCGTACATTCTTGTCCGCGGGTCGGAAGTGAAGCTGAAAGTCAAACCTGGCAAAGAATAAAGACCACCTGGCTTGCCGTGGGTTCAGTCGCTGAGCGGACCGCAGGTATTCCAAGTTCTTGTGGTCAGTGTAAATTATCACGGGATACACTGCACCTTCCAGGAGGTAGCGCCATTCCTCCAGTGCCAGTTTGACTGCCAAGAGCTCTCGGTCCCCGATGGTGTAGTTGCGTTCAGACGCTGAGAAGCCCTTGGAGAAGAATCCGCAAGTCACCATCTTCCCGGAGGAGGATTTCTGCATGAGCACTGCTCCGGCTCCTGAGGAGGAGGCATCCACCTCCAAGGTGAACTGGCGGTTTAACTCCGGACGGTGGAGTACAGGAGAGGAAGCAAAAGCTCGCTTCAATGAGCCAAACGCGGCGTCGGCCGCAGGCGACCAGTCCTTTGGATTTGCCTCTTTCTTAGTCAAAGCGGAAAGTGGAGCAGTCAGAGCAGAGAAGTGAGGGATGAATTGGCGGTAGTAGTTGGCGAATCCCAGGAAGCGTTGGATTGCTTTCAGTCCAGAAGGGGGAGGCCAGTTGAGAATGGCGGAGACCTTCTTGGGATCCATCTGCAGTCCAGTCTCAGAGATGACGTACCCCAAAAAGGGGAGTGTAGACTGCTCAAAGACACACTTCTCATACTTTGCGTACAGGCGATTCTCTCTCAATCTTCGTAGAACCAGCTGTACGTGCTCTCTGTGGGTTGAGAGGTCCGGAGAGAAGACAAGGATGTCATCTAGATATACTACCACACAGGTGTAGAGGAGGTCTCGGAACACGTCGTTCACCAGTTCTTGGAAGACGGCAGGAGCATTACACAGGCCGAAGGGCATCACGCAGTACTCATAATGTCCATCGCGCGTATTGAACGCGGTCTTCCATTCGTCACCAGAGCGGATGCGCACCAGATTGTAAGCACCCCGAAGGTCCAGCTTGGTGAACACACGAGCCCCCCTAAGTCGGTCAAACAATTCGGGGATGAGCGGCAGAGGGTACTTGTTTTTGACTGTGATCTGATTCAGACCCCGGTAGTCGATGCAGGGGCGTAAATCGCCCTCTTTTTTCTTGACAAAGAAGAAACCTGCTCCAGCAGGAGAGGAGGACCTCCGAATGAATCCCCTTGCCAGGCTCTCTGAGATGTAAGCAGACATAGCCCTTGTTTCGGCTGGAGATAAAGGATATATCCGTCCTCGTGGTGGCGTTGTTCCAGGGAGCAGGTCGATGGCACAATCGTATGGACGATGTGGCGGCAGTACCTCGGATTCCTTTTTATCAAAGACATCCGCAAAGGTCCAATAGGCCGAGGGCAGCCCCGGTAGGTTCTCAGGAACCAGAGGTTGTCGGATGGGTTGTGTGGATTTTAGACATCTCTCATGACACGAAGAACCCCAGCGGGTGATGTCGCCTGTACCCCAGCTGACTGATGGTTCGTGGGCCCGTAACCATGGAAGACCCAGCAGGATCTGATGGGACATGTGAGGGAGGACGTAGAAGGCGATGGTCTCGGTGTGAAGAGCACCGATCCGCAGTTCAACCGGCCTGGTGGTCCAGGAGATGGTGTCAGAAAGGGGTCTCCCATCTACAGAGGCAATCACCAGGGGCTTGTTGAGTGGAATAACAGGCACTTGGTATTTGTCCACGGTGGCTTGCTGGATGAAATTGCCTGCTGCCCCGGAATCGAGGTAGGCCTCAGCCGTGAACCGCGTCTCTCCCGTTGTCACTTGCACGGTCCATGTGACCGGATCAGAGAGAGTCCCAGCACCTAGGGTGGCCTCTCCTACCAACCCTAGGCTTTGGAGTTTCCCGGCCTTTCCGGACAGGAACGGAGGAGGTGTGTGTCCTCACCACAGTAAAAGCAGAGGCCCTAAGCGAGCCGCTCTGCTCGTCGTTGTTCGGACTGCCGTATCCGGTCAATCTGCATGGGCTCGTGGACGGGAATCCCAGCGGTAGAAGACTGAGGTACGGAGGTCTTCTGTGGAGGAGAGGGATGCCGGACTGGACGTCTCTCCCGAGACAGCTCTTTGGAGCGCTCCTGAAAACGGATGTCTACTCGAGTTGCTAGGGCAATCAGGGCATCTAGGGTGGAGGGCACGTCACGGCCCGCCAACTCGTCTTTGATGCGGCTTGAGAGACCCTCCCAGAAGGCGGCTGTTAGGGCCTCATTATTCCAGCTGAGTTCTGAAGCCAACGTGCGGAAACGAATGGCGTATTGGCCCACCGTCAGTGTTCCTTGACGCAAGCGGAGAAGGGATGAAGCAGACGCAGAGGCGCGTCCCGGCTCGTCAAAAGTGCTGCGAAAGGCCTGCAGGAACTCTTGAAGATCCTTGGTCATAGGGTCCTCCTTTTCCCACAAGGGGTTCATCCACGCCAGCGCCTCGCCCTCCAGGTGAGACATTATAAAGGCGACCTTGGCTTGGTCAGAGGCGAACAGATGTGGCAGCTGCGTGAAATGAAGGGAACACTGGTTAATGAAGCCCCTGCAGGTCTTGGGATCTCCAGCATAACGAGGTGGTGAAGCCAACCGGAGTTGGGAAGCACCCGACGAGGCTGCCACTGGTGCGGGAGCCGTGGATTGTCCATTGGAGGACCTGGGTGCCGCAGGCGTCATGGAAGCTTGTAACGTGTACAGGCGGGTGTCCACGGAGGTCATAAATTGCAGCATGCGGGTCTGGACTTCACGCTGGCGTTGGAGTTCCTCTTGCAGGGCCAATAGTGCTGCAGCGGGATCCATGGCCTGATCTTACTGTCACGGCCGGGCGGTCGGGTAGACCCAGGAGGTGGATCCACTGGACCGGACTCTAAGATGGTGGTAAGGAGTCCGGCAGCTGAAGCACTGAAGGGCGGCAGAACAGTCCGTGCAAGTGAGGGCAGCGGAGGAGTCCCTGGGACCACGGAGTCACAGATGGTGGTACTGGTGACGTAGCTCAGGTTCGGAAGCCGAGATGATAGTAGGCGGGGTCCGGAACCTCTGGAGCGGGATGACGGGTCACCGCAGGGATCCGAGATGGTACGGACTGTCAGTTGGCAGACGGACAGCGTGCGGGGTTCAGGACACGGCAGACTGGATGGCGCGGCAGGTACGGCTCTACAAAGAGAGATAGGTGAGTATAGGCACATAAACACCAGGAGACCTGACTCCTAGCTCAGGGAACACGAAGATCAGGCCCCGCCCCCTTGGACAATGACCCCCTATATACCCTGTACCTGTGCAACCTCATTTCCTGTTAATGGACGCTGGCCCTTTAAGAAAGGGTCAGTGACCGCGCGCGCGCCCTAATGCGCATGCGCGCCGCCCGAGTGCCAGAAGCCAGGGAAGGAGGCTGCGAGGAGGACGCAGGGGAGCCGGCCAGGTCCAGGGAAGCTGTCGGGCGCCGGGATCGGGGTCCAGGGACCCTGGGACGGACGGGATCCGGTGGCTGGAGAGCGGGGAGCGTGGCAGGTGAGCCGGGGAGCGGGGGTGAGGACCCGGGAAGCGTGACACACTATATTCATTACTGTCTACCTATCTAAACAATACTAAGTGCACAAGACCTAAAAGGATTGGAAACGTAAGTTGCTTGACTGCAAGTCCAAAATGGGGGGTCTCTGCCCTCCCTCCACCAACTAGCCACCTTCATGCTCTTAAGAACGGCCTGTCCCCACTCAATGCAGAGTTTCTGCACAGAAAGAAAAGGCCAGGCTCTAGATCTTGACCGGCCTAGTCTGTGGCTTGACCATGAAGTTGAGGCTCCTGACCTTGACTGGTGTAGTCTGCAGCTTGACCATGAAGATTAGGCTTTCGACCTTGACTGGTGTAATCTGTGGCTTGGCCGTGAATTCGGGGCTCTGCAACTTGACCGGCGTCTGTGGCTTGACCATGAATTCGAAACTCTGGACCTTCACTGGTGTAGTTGGTGGCTTGACCATGAAGACAAGGCTCTGAACCTTGATGGTTATAGTCTGCAGCTTGACCACAAAGTTGGGGCTCTGGACCTTGACTGGCGTAGTCTGTAGCTAGACCATGAAGTGGAGCCTTTCGACCTTGACCGGCGTAGTCTGCAGCTTGACCATGAAGCCGGGGCGTTGGAGCTTGATTGGTGTAGTCTGAGGCTTGTCCATGAATTCGGGACTCTGGACCTTGACTGGTGTAGTCAGCAGCTTGACCATGAAAATGGGGCTGTGAACATTGACCATCAAAGTCTGTGGCTTGACCACGAAGTCAGGGCTCTGGATTTTGAACGGCATAGTCTGCGGCTTGACCGTGAATTCACAGCTCTGCACCTTGATCAGTGTAGTCTGGTATTCATTAGGTACTTCTTCTAACCATCCCAGGTCACCAATCTTCCTCTCAACTTAGGTCACAGATTTTCCACTTAGATTATGGATGTTCAGCTGCAAGCCTGCGCCACTGCTCACGCAACTGCTCTCTTCCAGATCTAGGCACTGACTCCTGCAACTGTTTGCCCAACCAGGGCTTTTAATATATTGCAACAGTGACACGACTGTTATGTGACCCACCGTGTCTTCTAAACCCATCCCTCCCGGAAACAAACACTCAACTTTCACTTCCTGTCTGCTTTTATTACCTTTGGCCTGCAGATGGCGATGTTTCCTTGCAAACACTATGAGAGGTTAGCTGTTCTTTGCTTAGCTGTATGTGTTTTCTGCTTAGTTTCTCCTGGCAGGACTAGAAAGTAGAGACTAGAGGGGTCCCGGTAAGTATTTGTAAAGGTGAGAACGACTACTATTATTTTTTATAGCCCCTTATCCTAAGTCATATGGCAATGTTCGTTAAAGAGTCAATATAATTATTGTATATCGGACGGTGTGTAGCCATTCAAGTCTATGAGTGTGTGCCAAACAATGCTCTATTACCTTTTTTGCTGCAGCCCCTTAGAATGAATGGAGTGGTGGTTGGGCATAACGCTCCATTTTGTAACCGGAATAAAAATTCCCTGTCAAGCAAATTGGTGCAGGTTCCATTGATCATACCTCCACTGATCAGTAAGCCGTCACGTATCCACTGGATAGGTAATAACTTCTCACCAGACAACCCCTCTAAGGAAGCGAAAGTGTCTCACTGTCAATCTGTTCAAATGGCTTAAAAGAAATGTACGTACACCAGGATTATTTCGAACCAAGAAAATAATGAAATATATCAGAGAAATAACTTAAAAATGAATTTGAACAAATTGCAATTACTACAGTTAAACACCAGGTGGCGCCAAAATCCCATGGAGAACACATTGTTAGTCTTGTCCATTGTTTGACTCCGTTTTACAGGGTTGCAACACTTTAATCTCCCCAAATAAGATCTTACTGTTCAGTGCAGATCACATATCTTTCATTCAATTACTTTTGCTCTGACCTGACTTCAAAGCTTATAAAATCAGGCATTACTACAGGGTAACTGGGGCTATTTAGATGGGGACATGTAGCTATATAGCTCTATATGTCAGGCTATTCATCATGATGATCATCGTCACGTCGGTTACACGAGACAGGGGATGACTGATGACCAATAATTGTTGAGCGCTCACAGGTCCAAAATCGTCCTTCCTAAACTACATTACACATAAAGGTTTGTATGAGAATGAAAAGTGGAATTTTCAGGATGTGCGTGGGTGGACTCTGAGGATATTTTTATGTCTCAAAAAAAAAAAATCACCGGAAAGTAGCCAGAATTATGACCACAGCATCTAAATATAGGGAACACATGAGCAAAGAAAAACCCAACTTATTTACAGAGTGATGCAGAGTATAACTTCACCCATCTTCATGTGGAGGCTCCTTCATGTAACTAATGAAGGGTTAATGGGATAAGTTTGGAGTGTCTGAGAATGACAAGACAGGTATCTTATTTTGTGTTATTCTAGATAAATTAATGGTATTGCTGTAAAGGTCCTAGTATAACAAAAAAAGATACCAGTCTTGTAGAGATCAGACACGCCCCAATGCACTTAGAGACTTATTTGCATATATTTTGCACTTATTAGTACAGCATTAAAAATGATTCTTGTTTTCTATGATCTATACAACATACCTCGAGTTTTAACCCTACAATTTTTATCTTTCTATTCCACTACATTTTGATTTTTTCTGCCCGCCCTTCTTCACAGAGGCATAACTATATATATATATATATATATATATATATATATATATATATAATGTATGTATGTGTATATATATATATCTATACATATATATATATATATAAATATATATACACCGTATATAAAGCACAGACCAAAAGTTTGGACACACCTTCTCATTCAAAGAGTTGTCTTCATTTTCATGACTCTGAAAATTGTAGATTCACATTGAAGGCATCAAAACTATGAATTAACACATGGAATGAAATACTTAAAAAAGTGTGAAACAACTGAAAATATGTCTTATATTCTAGGTTCTTCAAAGTAGCCACCTTTTACTTTGATTACTGCTTTGCACACTCTTGGCATTCTCTTGATGAGCTTCAAGAGGTAGTCACCGGAAATGGTCTTTCAACAGTCCAGAAGGAGTTCCCAGAGATGCTTAGCACTTGTTGGCCCTTTTGCCTTCACTCTGCGGTCCAGCTCACCCCAAACCATCTCGATTGGGTTCAGGTCTGGTGACTATGTAGGCCAGGTCATCTGGCGTAGCACCCCAACACTCTCCTTCTTAGTCAAATAGCCCTTACACAGCCCGGAGGTGTGTTTGGAGTCATTGTCCTGTTGAAAAATAAATGATGGTCCAACTAAACGCAAAGCGAATGGAACAGCATGCCGCTGCAAGATGCTGTGGTAGCCATGCTGGATCAGTATGCCTTCAATTTTGAATAAATCCCCAACAGTGTCACCAGCAAAGCACCCCCACACCATCACACCTCCTACTCCATGCTTCACGGTGGGAACCAGGCATGTAGAGTCCATCCGTACACCTTTTCTGCGTCGCACAAAGACACGGTGGTTGGATCCAAAGATCTCGTTGTTCTACAGATGTGTCTGCTGCTAGAACTCTGTGTGGCATTGACCTGGTCTCTAATCTGAGCTGCTGTTAACCTGCGATTTCTGAGGCTGGTGACTCGGATAAACTTATCCTCCGCAGATAACTTATCCATCCAACTTATCCATCCAAAGATCTCAAATTTGGACTCATCAGACCAAAGCACATATTTCCACTGGTCTAATGTCCATTCCTTTTGTTCTTTAGCCCAAACAAGTCTCTTCTGCTTGTTGCCTGTCCTTAGCAGTAGTTTCCTAGCAGCTATTTTACTATGAAGGCCTGTTGCACAAAGTCTCCTCTTAACAGTTGATCTAGAAATGTGTCTGCTGCTAGAACTCTGTGTGTCATTGACCTGGTCTCTAATCTGAGCTACTGTTAACCTGCGATTTGTGAGGCTGGTGATTCGGATAAACTTATCCTCTGCAGCAAAGGTGACTCTTGGTCTTCCTTTCCTGGGGCGATCTTCATGTGAGCCAGTTTCTTTGTAGCGTTTACTTGGGGACTTACACTTGGGGACACTTTCAATTTTTTGGACTGACCTTCATTTTTTAAAGTAATGATGGCCACTCATTTTTCTTTACTTAGAATTTGTATTATGGCAAGAAAAAACAGCTAACAGTCTATTCAGTAGGACTATCAGCTGTGTATCCACCAGACTTCTGCACAACTGATGGTCCCAACCCCATTTATAAGGCAAGAAATCCCACTTATTAAACCTGACAGGGCACACCTGTGAAGTGAAAACCATTTCCGGTGACTACCTCTTGAAACTCATTAAGAGAATGCCAAGAGTGTGCAAAGCAGTAATCAAAGCAAAAGGTGGCTACTTTGAAGAACCTAGAACAGTGATGGCGAACCTGTGGCACTCCAGCTGTTGCAAAACTACAATTCCCATCATGCCTGGCCATTCAAAGCAAAAGCTTTGGCTGTGAAGGCATGATGGGAATTGTAGTTTTGCAACAGCTGGAGTGCCACAGGTTCGCCATCACTGACCTAGAATATAAGACATATTTTCAGTTGTTTCACACTTCTTTGTTAAGTATTGCATTCCACATGTGTTAATTCATAGTTTTGATGCCTTCAATGTGAATCTACAATTTTCAAAGTTATGAAAATATAGAAAACTCTTTGAATGAGGTGTGTCCAAACTTTTGGTCTGTGCTGTATATATACTGCATATATATATATATATATATACAGTCAGGGCCAGAAATATTTGGACAGTGACACAAGTTTTGTTATTTTAGCTGTTTACAAAAACATGTTCAGAAATACAATTATATATATAATATGGGCTGAAAGTGCACACTCCCAGCTGCAATATGAGAGTTTTCCCATCCAAATCGGAGAAAGGGTTTAGGAATCATAGCTCTGTAATGCATAGCCTCCTCTTTTTCAAGGGACCAAAAGTAATTGGACAAGGGACTCTAAGGGCTGCAATTAACTCTGAAGGTGTCTCCCTCGTTACCCTGTAATCAATGAAGTAGTTAAAAGGTCTGGGGTTGATTACAGGTGTGTGGTTTTGCATTTGGAAGCTGTTGCTGTGACCAGACAACATGCGGTCTAAGGAACTCTCAATTGAGGTGAAGCAGAACATCCTGAGGCTGAAGAAAAAGAAAAAATCTATCAGAGAGATAGCAGACATGCTTGGAGTAGCAAAATCAACAGTCGGGTACATTCTGAGAAAAAAGGAATTGACTGGTGAGCTTGGGAACTCAAAAAGGCCTGGGCGTCCACGGATGACAACAGTGGTGGATGATCGCCGCATACTTTCTTTGGTGAAGAAGAACCCGTTCACAACATCAACTGAAGTCCAGAACACTCTCAGTGTCTCAAAGTCAACAGTAAAGAGAAGACTCCATGAAAGTAAATACAAAGGGTTCACATCTAGATGCAAACCATTCATCAATTCCAAAAATAGACAGGCCAGAGTTAAATTTGCTGAAAAACACCTCATGAAGCCAGCTCAGTTCTGGAAAAGTATTCTATGGACAGATGAGACAAAGATCAACCTGTACCAGAATGATGGGAAGGAAAAAGTTTGGAGAAGAAAGGGAACGGCACATGATCCAAGGCACACCACATCCTCTGTAAAACATGGTGGAGGCAACGTGATGGCATAGGCATGCATGGCTTTCAATGGCACTGGGTCACTTGTGTTTATTGATGACATAACAGCAGACAAGAGTAGCCGGATGAATTCTGAAGTGTACCGGGATATACTTTCAGCCCAGATTCAGCCAAATGCCGCAAAGTTGATCGGACGGCGCTTCATAGTACAGATGGACAATGACCCCAAGCATACAGCCAAAACTACCCAGGAGTTCATGAGTGCAAAAAAGTGGAACATTCTGCAATGGCTAAGTCAATCACCAGATCTTAACCCAATTGAGCATGCATTTCACTTGCTCAAATCCAGACTTAAGACAGAAAGACCCACAAACAAGCAAGACCTGAAGGCTGCGGCTGTAAAGGCCTGGCAAAGCATTAAGAAGGAGGAAACCCAGCGTTGGTGATGTCCATGGGTTCCAGACTTAAGGCAGTGATTGCCGCCAAAGGATTCGCAACAAAATATTGAAAATAAAAATATTTTGTTTGGGTTTGGTTTATTTGTCCAATTACTTTTGACCTCCTAAAATGTGGAGTGTTTGTAAAGAAATGTGTACAATTCCTACAATTTCTATCAGATATTTTTGTTCAAACCTTCAAATTAAACGTTACAATCTGCACTTGAATTCTGTTGTAGAGGTTTCATTTCAAATCCAATGTGGTGGCATGCAGAGCCCAACTCGCGAAAATTGTGTCACTGTCCAAATATTTCTGGACCTAACTATATATATATATATATATATCTATATATATAATTGCCTTATTCTGTCTGTCTGTCTGTCTGTCTGTCATGCTCCAAAATTGTGTCCTTACGGTGACATTGTGTCCTTACGGTGACACAAAGCTGATTGGCCGCTGGGCTCGCCATGGCCCCGCCCCCCCACACGGATTGGCCGCTCGCCCAGGCTCCGCCCCCCCCACAGATTGGCCTCTCGCCCCGGCACCCTGCAGGCATTGGCAATTCGGCCACGCCCCGCCCCGCCCCCCTCACGCAATGCACGCTAGCTCTGGCCCCGCCCCCCTCCCCCCCGCGCATTCCCCGAACTGACACGGCTGTCACGGAGGTGAGTACTGTACTCCCCCCCCCTCCCCCCATCCCCCGTTCGCACGGGAGTGGTGTGGGGGCTCCCGTGCGAGCGGGGGACGGGATACGTTGGTAACCATGCTAGCATGGTTACAAGCGCATCAAGGTCCTGCAGCGGCGGAAGATCCACACGCACACACATAACAGCACACACACACACATACACACACATCAGATCACACTCACTCTCACACACACCTCACACACACATACATCACATCGCATCCACACACTCACAGCATCCGGCGATATCGCTTGCTTCTCGGCCTCGATACTGTGCTGTTGTGACCTTCCAGGACCTGCCGGAGGATCACATGGCCAGAAGCATGTGGTATCTCCGGAAGTTGTGAGTATAAGCGCGTATGTGCGATATCGTCAGTGTCTGTGTGTGTGAGTGTATGCGATCGGGTGTGTGTGACTGTATGCGATCGGGTGTGTGTGACTGTATGCGATCGGGTGTGTGTCAGTGTATGCGATCGGGTGTGTGTGAGTGTCGGGATCGGGTGTGTGTGAGTGTATGCGATCGGGTGTGTGAGTGTCGGCAGAGGAGCACGGCGTGCTGGAGGAGGCTGGGAGCAGAGAGGCTGATCTTGGGGAAGGCTGGGAGGCGGAGGCTGATGCTGGGGGAGACTGGGAGGGGAAGGCTGATGCTGAAGAAGGCTGGGAGGGGGAGGCTGGGAGGAAGGAGGCTGGGAGGAGAGAGGCTGATCCTGGGGAAGGCTGGGAAGGGGAGGCTGATGCTGAGGGAGGCTGGAAGGAGAGAGGCTGATGCTGGGGGAGGCTGGAAGGAGAGAGGCTGAGGCTGGGAGGAGAGAGGCTGAGGCTGGGGAAGGCTGATGCTGAGGGAGGCTGGGAGGGGAAAGCTGATGCTGGGGAAGGCTGGGAGGACGGAGGCTGGGAGGAGAGAGGCTGATCCTGGGGAAGGCTGGGAGAGGGAGGCTGATGCTGGGGGAGGCTGGAAGGAGAGAGGCTGATGCTGGGGGAGGCTGGAAGAAGAGAGGCTGATGCTGGGGGAGGCTGATGCTGGGGGAGGCTGGGAGGAGAGAGGCTGATGCTGGGGAAGGCTGGGAGGAGAGAGGCTGATGCTGGGGACAGAGAGGAGAGGCTGATGCTGGGAGGAGAGAGGCTGATGCTGGGATGAGAGAGGCTGATGCTGGGAGGAGAGAGGCTGATGCTGGGGGAGGCTGGGAGGGGGAGGCTGATGCTGGGGGAGGCTGGGACGAGGGAGGCTGATGCTGGTGGAGGCTGATGCTTGGTGAGGCTGATGCTGGGGGAGGCTGGAAGGAGAGAGGCTGATGCTGGTGGAGGCTGATGCTTGGGGAGGCTGATGCTGAGGGAGGCTGGAAGGAGAGAGGCTGATGCTGGTGGAGGCTGATGCTTGGGGAGGCTGATGCTGGGGGAGACTGGGAGTGGAAGGCTGATGCTGAGGGAGGCTGGGAGGGGGAGGCTGGGAGGAAGGAGGCTGGGAGGAGAGAGGCTGATCCTGGGGAAGGCTGGGAAGGGGAGGCTGATGCTGATGGAGGCTGGAAGGAGAGAGGCTGATGCTGGGGGAGGCTGGAAGGAGAGAGGCTGAGGCTGGGAGGAGAGAGGCTGATGCTGGGGAAGGCTGATGCTGAGGGAGGCTGGGAGGGGAAAGCTGATGCTGGGGAAGGCTGGGAGGACGGAGGCTGGGAGGAGAGAGGCTGATCCTGGGGAAGGCTGGGAGAGGGAGGCTGATGCTGGGGGACGCTGGAAGGAGAGAAGCTGATGCTGGGGAGGCTGGAAGAAGAGAGGCTGATGCTGGGGGAGGCTGATGCTGGGGGAGGCTGGGAGGAGAGAGGCTGATGCTGGGGAAGGCTGGGAGGAGAGAGGCTGATGCTGGGGACAGAGAGGAGAGGCTGATGCTGGGATGAGAGAGGCTGATTTTGGGAGGAGAGAGGCTGATGCTGGGGGAGGCTGGGAGGGGGAGGCTGATGCTGGGGGAGGCTGGGACGAGGGAGGCTGGGAGGAGAGAGTCTGATGCTGGGGGAGGCTGATGCTGGGGGAGGCTGGAAGGAGAGAGGCTGATGCTGGTGGAGGCTGATGCTGGGGGAGACTGGGAGGGGAAGGCTGATGCTGAGGGAGGCTGGGAGGGGGAGCCTGGGAGGAAGGAGGCTGGGAGGAGAGAGGCTGATCCTGGGGAAGGCTGGGAAGGGGAGGCTGATGCTGAGGGAGGCTGGAAGGAGAGAGGCTGATGCTGGGGGAGGCTGGAAGGAGAGAGGCTGAGGCTGGGAGGAGAGAGGCTGATGCTGGGGAAGGCTGATGCTGAGGGAGGCTGGGAGGGGAAAGCTGATGCTGGGGAAGGCTGGGAGGACGGAGGCTGGGAGGAGAGAGGCTGATCCTGGGGAAGGCTGGGAGAGGGAGGCTGATGCTGGGGAAGGCTGGAAGGAGAGAGGCTGATGCTGGGGGAGGCTGGAAGGAGAGAGGCTGATGCTGGGGGAGGCTGGGAGGAGAGAGGCTGATGCTGGGGACAGAGAGGCTGATGCTGGGGACAGAGAGGCTGATGCTGGGGACAGAGAGGCTGATGCTGGGATGAGAGAGGCTGATGCTGGGATGAGAGAGGCTGATGCTGGGGACAGAGAGGCTGATGCTGGGGACAGAGAGGCTGATGCTGAGGACAGAGAGGCTGATGCTGGGGACAGAGAGGCTGATGCTGGGGACAGAGAGGCTGATGCTGCGGGCAGAGAGGCTGATGCTGCGGGCAGAGAGGCTGATGCTGGCGCAGCATGGAGGATGGAGCACATTTGGGAGTGCGCAGCATGGCGGATGGAACACGTTTGGAAGTGCGCAGCATGGCGGATGGAGCACGTTTGGGAGTGCGCAGCATGGCGGATGGAGCACGTTTGGGAGTGCGCAGCATGGCGGATGGAGCACGTTTGGGAGTGCGCAGCATGGCGGATGGAGCACGTTTGGGAGTGCGCAGCATGGCGGATGGATCACGTTTGGGAGTGCGCAGCATGGCGGATGGAGCACGTTTGGGAGTGCGCAGCATGGCGGATGGAGCACGTTTGGGAGTGCGCAGCATGGCGGATGGAGCACGTTTGGGAGTGCGCAGCATGGCGGATGGAGCACGTTTGGGAGTGCGCAGCATGGCGGATGGAGCACGTTTGGGAGTGCGCAGCATGGCGGATGGAGCACGTTTGGGAGTGCGCAGCATGGGGGATTCAGCACGATGGGGAGTGCGGAGTATGGCGGATGGAGCACGTTTGGGAGTGCGCAGCATGGTGGATGGAGCACGTTTGGGAGTGCGCAGCATGGCGGATGGACCACGTTTGGGAGTGCGCAGCATGGGAGATGGAGCACGATGGGGGGTACGCAGCATAGGGGATGGAGCACGATGGGGAGTGCGCTGCATGGGGGATGGAGCACGATGGGGAGTGCGGAGTATGGCGGATGGAGCACGTTTGGGAGTGCGCAGCATGGCGGATGTAGCACGTTTGGGAGTGCGCAGGATGGGAGATGGAGCACGATGGAGGGTGCGCAGCATAGGGGATGGAGCACGTTTGGGAGTGCGCAGCATGGCGGATGGAGCACGTTTGGGAGTGCGCAGCATGGGAGATGGAGCACGATGGGGAGTGCACAGCATGGCGGATGGAGCACGTTTGGGAGTGCGCAGCATGGGGGATGGAGCACGATGGGGAGTGCGCAGCATGGCGGATGGAGCACGTTTGGGAGTGCGCAGCATGGCGGATGGAGCACGTTTAGGAGTGCGCAGCATGGCGGATGGAGCACGTTTGGGAGTGCGCAGGATAGGAGATGGAGTACGATGGGGGGTGCACAGCATAGGGGATGGAGCACGATAGGGAGTGCGCTGCATAGGGGATGGAGCACGATGGGGAGTGCGCTGCATGGGGGATGGAGCACGATGGGAAGTGCACACCTCCCCCCAACACACACACACGCGCGCGCGCACTACACAACACACCACACACACACACTGGGAACCACAAACAACTGCCCTACACAGACACCCACACACAGACAACGCTGCACACACAAATATACGCACATACCGCACAACACACACATTGCACAAAACATACCTCCCCAAAAACACACCACACACACACAAACCGCGCAACACACACACACAACGCTACACACACACAGCGCTCCACAAACAACGCAACACACAAACAACACTGCTCTCACCCCCCATCACACCCAGACAACACCCAGAACATGTACAGCGCCCTACACAAACACTTGGTAACTACACACAACAACATCTATATATATATATATAACAAAAATCATACATGAACTACACAATACGTAAATTCTAGAATACCCGATGCGTAGAATCGGGCCACCTTCTAGTATATATATATATATATATATATATATATATAAAGCGCAGTGTATGTGTGTGTATGTCCGCTAAAGTAATCCGCACCGTCACATTTAGGCTATGTGCGCATATTGCCATTTTTTGTGACCACAAAGATGCAGCGTTTTTGGCCGCAAAAAATGCACAAAATCACACTCGCGGCAAAAACGCAGCGGTAAAAACACACCGCGTTTTACCGTGTTTGTGGCTGCGTTGTGTTTTTCAAATGCATTGCATGGGTGGAAAAACGCAGAAAAATGCAGAAATGAATTGACATGTTGATTTTTTTTTTACCTCAAAAAACACAGCCAAACAAAACTGCAGTGTGCGGACAACAAAAACGAAAACTCCTAGGCTTTGCTGGGGAAGAAAGTGCATGCAGTTTGAGGCCAAAAACGCTCCCGAAAAAACGCGCAAAAACGTGGTTAAAAAAAAAGCGCAGCGTGCACACATGGCCTAACAATCACAAAATTTTGCACAGCCTCCTCATTTGTCTCAGGGAACGTCAAAAACTATGCTTTGAGGGGAAATTTTAACTTTACAGTTATTTGTTAAAAAAAAGCTTACTTACTGTTTGGATGTGTAAGGTAATATATTGGCTGTTTTGACAGATATCAGGTGGCCTATAGCAACCAATGACAGCTCTGCTTCTATTTTGCTTCAGTTCATTAATAGGAGCTCTGATTGGTTGCAGAGTGGGAGACAGGGAGAGTTGGAGAGAGAGTGGGAGAGTGACAGAGTGGGAGAGTGACAGAGTTGAAGAGAAGGAGAGTGGAAGAGACGGAGACTGGGAGAGAGGGAGAGTGGGAGACTGGCCGAGAGGGAGAATGGGAGAATGAGAGTGGAAGAGAGGGAGAGTGGGAGAATGAGAGTGGGAGAGAGGGAGAGTGGGAGAATGAGAGAGGGAGAGATGGAGAGTGGGAGATTGAGAGTGGGAGAGAGGGAGAGAGGGAGAATGAGAGTGGGAGAGAGGGAGAGTGGGAGAATGAGAGTGAGAGAGAGGGAGAATGAGAGTGGGAGAGAGGGAGAGAGGGAGAATGAGAGTGGGAGAGAGGGAGAGTGGGAGAGAGGGAGAATGAGAGTGGGAGAGAGGGAGAGTGGGAGAATGAGAGTGAGGGAGAATGAGAGTGGGAGAGAGGGAGTGAGGGAGAATGAGAGTGGGAGAGAGGGAGAGTGGGAAAGAGGGAGAGAGGGAGAATGAGAGTGGGAGAGAGGGAGAATGAGAGTGGGAGAGAGGGAGAATGAGAGTGGGAGAGAGGGAGAATGAGAGTGGGAGAGAGGGAGAGTGGGAGAGAGGGAGAATGAGAGTGGGAGAGAGACTTAGTTACTATCATGGCTAGTATATTTCTAAAGGCAATATGAGAGTTATTTATTGGGGGGGGTGAGTTATAATTTGACACAATTGACTTTACCAAAAAAAGTATGGGAAAATAGGCGAATGTCAAGTGAGGAGAAAGGGTGAGAATAAAAATTCGGCTATAGTTTTTTTTTATTTTGTTTTTTATAGCATTTGTATAGCATAAGCACAATTCTTCAGGTCAGCACAATTGCGACAGTAGCACATTTCTAAGATTTTATAAGGGTGGGAGAGAGGGAGTGGCAGAGTAGAAGAGAAGGAGAATGGAAGAGGAGTGTGGAAGTGGGAGAGTGGGACAGAGGGAGGGTGGGAGAGAGGGAGAGTGGGAGAATGAGAGTGGGAGAGAGGGAGAGCGGGAAAGAGACTCGGTTACTATCACGGCTAGTATATTTATAAAGGCCATATGAGAGCTATTTTTTTTGGGGGGGGGGGAATGAGTTATAGTTTGATTCAATTCACTTTACCAAATAAAAGTATGGGAAAACAGGAGAATAATGTCAACTAAGTAGATAAGGTGACAATAAACATTCTTCTATAGTTTTTTTTATTTTGGTTTTTAAAGCATTTATTGCATGGCATGAATGACCTGGTGGCACAAGTCTTCAGGTCAGCACAATTGCGACAGTAGTACATTTATAAGATTTAAAAAAAAATAAAAAAAATAAACTTTTATAATAACTGTAACCCTTTCCTCTGTGGACAGAGCTGTGTTAGTTTTGCAGACATGGCCATTCCAGATATGCTTATTTTTGTATTTTTTTTTATTGCGTAAAAAGGGGATGACACAAACTTTTTTTAGTTTTGTTATGGCGCGCTGTCGGTGGTGGCCTGGCTGTTTTAAAAATACAGATTTAGCGCAAGTGACTCCATTTCCCAGGTCTATAAGGATTGCCCTAGCCTTCACCCTTTAACCTCTGTACAGGGGTCTTACACAGGAGCCCCTGGGTTGGAGCCACACAGAGGATGTTCGATGGTGCAGGCTGCCAGGAGTGGTGAAGTACCTGGGCCAGAAGAGAAGTCCTGGTACAAAATCGTAAGGGTAGGACTATAGTCAGTAAACAAGCCGAGATCAGAATCTGGATATCTACTAAGAATTCAAGAGTTAGCAAACAGGAGTTAACTTAAAGCTGGTCCAATTATAACTGGCAATAAAAATCAGGAATTCAGGAGCTTAAATAGCTTGCATCCTTGTGCAGGTTACATGGCAAGGGGCATAGACAGCAGTTAAAGCTCAAGCTCTCAGCCTGGACAGAACTACAAGTCCCAGAGCACACAAAACTAGAGTTATCAACTGCAACGAGAGAGTAGTGCTACCAACAACTAATACAGATGTCAGTGGTGTAACTAGACTTTGAGGGGCCCGATGCAAACTTTTACCTGGGCACCCACCCCCCCTGCATGTTGGTCAGATTTATGTGTATATATATGTATACATTTAGCATTCTAAATTGTATAAAGACATATGAATTGCCCTACCTCCCCTTAATGTTGTAATGTCCCCATCCTGTTATAATGTACCCCATTCTGGGCTGCTTCCTGGTATATATAACCCATCCTGGGCTTCTTCCTGTTAAATATGTCCCCCCCATTCTGGTATATATGTCCCTCATACTGGAATATACATCCTCCATTTTGATGTATATGTCCCCCATCCTAGGCCCCATCCTGGTATATATATCCCCATCCTAGGCCACATCCTTGTATATATACCCCCTACCCTGGTAAAAATGTACCCCATCCTAGTAAGAATGTTCCCATCCTGGTACCGTATATATGTCCCCATCCTGGTAAATGTCCCCCATCATGGTATATAAGCCTCATTCTGGTATATATGTCTCCATCCTTGGCTACATCCTTGTATATATAACCAGATCCTTGTAAAAATCTCCCCCTTCCTGGTATATATGTCCCCATCTTGGACCAATCCTGGTATATATGTCCCCCATCCTAGGCCACATCCTTGTATACAGTACAGACCAAACGTTTGGACACATCTTCTCATTCAAAGAGTTTTTTTTTTATTTTCATGACTCTGAAAATTGTAGATTCACATTGAAGGCATCAAAACTATGAATTAGCACATGTGGAATGAAATACTTAACAAAAAAGTGTGAAACAACTGAAAATATGTCTTATATTCTAGGCTCTTCAAAGGTGCCACCATTTGCTTTGATTAACAGAATGCCAAGAGTGTGCAAAGCAGTGATGAGCTTCAAGAGGTAGTCACCGGAAATGGTTTTCACTTCACAGGTGTGCCCTGTCAGGTTTAATAAGTGGGATTTCTTGCCTTATAAATGGGGTTGGGACCATCAGTTGTGTTGTGCAGAAGTCTGGTGGATACACAGCTGATAGTCCTACTGAATAGACTGTTAGAATTTGTATTATGGCAAGAAAAAAGTAGCTAAGTAAAGAAAAACGAGTGGCCATCATTACTTTAACCCCTTCACCCCCGGCCACTAAAACACCCTAATGACCGGGCCATTTTTTGCAATTCTGACCAGTGTCACTTTGACAGGTTATAACTCTGGAACGCTTCAACGGATCCTGGCGATTCTGAGATTGTTTTTTCGTGACATATTGTACTTCATGTCAGTGGTAAATTTAGGCCGATATGTTTTGCGTTTATTTGTGAAAATTTAGGAAATTTGGCGAACATTTTGAAAATTTCGCAAATTTCAAACTTTGAAAATTTATGCCCATAAATCTGAGAGATATGTCACACAAAATAGTTACTAAATAACATTTCCCACTTGTCTACTTTACATCAGCGCAATTTTTGAAACAAATTTTTTTTCCGTTAGGAAGTTAGAAGGGGTCAAAGGTCATCAGCAAATTCTCATTTTTCCAACAAAATTTACAAAATAATTTTATTAGGGACCACATTACATTTGAGGTGACTTTGAGAGGCCTAGGTGACAGAAAATACCCAAAAGTGACCCCATTCTAAAAACTACACCCCTCACACTGCTCAAAACTACATCCAATAAGTTTATTAACCCTTTAGGTGCTTCACAGGAACCAAAGCAATGTGGAAGGAAAAAATGAAAATTTTACTTTTTAACACAAAAATGTTACTTTAGCCATAAAATTTTCATTTTTACAAGGGAGAAAAGAGAAAGTACACAATACAATTTATTGTGCATGTTCTCCTGAGTACGCTGATACCCCATATGTGGTAAAAATCAATTGTTTGGGCGCACGGCAGAGCTCGGAAGGGAAGGAGCGCCATTTGAATTTTTGAACGCAAAATTAGCTGCACTCATTAGCGGACGCCATGTCGGGTTTGAAGACCCCCTGAGGTGACTAAACAATGGAGCTCCCCCACAAGTGACCCCATTTTGGAAACTAGAGGCCTCAAATAATTTTTCTAGATGTTTGGTGAGCACTTTGAACCCCTGGGGGCTTCACAAAAGTTTATAGCGTTGAGCCGTGAAAAGAAAAAAAAATTTTTTTACCACAAAACGGTTGCTTCAACTAGGTAGCTTTTTTTTCACAAGGGTAACAGGAAAAAATGCACCATAAAATGTATTGTGCATTTTCTCCTGAGTACGCAGATACCTCATATGTGGTGGAAATCAAATGTTTGGACACACAGCAGTGCTCGGAAGGCAAGGAGCGCCATTTGAATTTTTGAGTGCAAAATTAGCTGCACCTGTTAGCGGACGCCATGTCGGGTTTGAAGACCCCCTGAGGTGCCTAAACAATGGAGCTCCCCCACAAGTGACCCCATTTTGGAAACTAGAGCCCTCAAATAATTGTTCTAGATGTTTGGTGAGCACTTTGAACACCTGGGGGCTTCACAGAAGTTTATAGCGTTGAGCCGTGAAAAGAAAATTTATTTTATTTTACCACAAAACGGTTGCTTCAACTAGGTAGCTTTTTTTTTCACAAGGCTATCAGGAAAAAATGCACCATAAAATGTATTGTGCATTTTCTCCTGAGTACGCAGATACCTCATATGTGGTGGAAAGTAATTGTTTGGGCGCATGGCGGGGCTCAGAAGAGAAGGAGCGCCATTTGACAGCAAAATTGGTTGGAATCATTAGCGGACGCCATGTCACGTTTGGAGACCCCCTATGGTGCCTAAACAGTGGAGCTCCCCCACAAGTGACACCATTTTGGAAACTAGAGCCCTCAAATAATTTTTCTAGATGTTTGGTGAGCACTTTGAACACCTGGGGGCTTCACAGAAGTTTATAGCGTTGAGCCGTGAAAAGAAAAAAAATTTTTTTTACCACAAAACGGTTGCTTCAACTAGGTAGCTTTTTTTTTCACAAGGGTAACAGGAAAAAATGCACCATAAAACGTATTGTGCATTTTCTCCTGAGTACGCAGATACCTCATATGTGGTGGAAAGTAATTGTTTGAGCGCATGGCGGGGCTCAGAAGAGAAGGAGCGCCATTTGACTTTTCAAACGCACAGACGCAGTGCACTGATCGGCCGCTGCAGGACGCACGGTCGGATGCGATAAAAAAAAGCGTCGGGGATACGTAAAAAAAAAGTCACGCCAAAAATTGACCATGGATGCAGATACGTTATGTGCATCCCTGATCAGCGCTTGGCGGGACGCACGAACGGATGCGATACAAAAAGCGTCGCAAATACGGAAAAAAGTCACGCCAAAAATTGAGCAGGGATGCCGATCCGTAATCAGCGCTCGGCGGGACGCACGTACGGATGCGATACAAAAAGCGTCGTGAATACGGAAAAAAGTCACGCCAAAAATTGACCATGGATGCCGATCCGTTATGTGCATCCCTGATCAGCGCTTGGCGGGACGCACGGACGGATGCGATACAAAAAGCGTTGTGAATACGGAAAAAAGTCACGCCAAAAACTGACCACAGATGCAGATCCGTTATCTGCATCCCTGATCAGCGCTCGGTGGGACGCACGGACGGATGCGATACAAAAAGCGTCGTGAATACGGAAAAAAGTCACGCCAAAAATTGACCATGGATGCCGATCCGTTATGTGCATCCCTGATCAGCGCTTGGCGGGACGCACGGACGGATGCGATACAAAAAGCGTCGGGGATACGGAAAAAAAAGTCACGCCAAAAATTGAGCAGGGATGCCGATCCGTTATCTGCATCCCTGATCAGCGCTTGGCGGGACGCACGGACGGATGCGATACAAAAAGCGTCGGGGATACGGAAAAAAAAGTCACGCCAAAAATTGAGCAGGGATGCCGATCCGTTATCTGCATCCCTGATCAGCGCTTGGCGGGACGCACGGACGGATGAGGTGTAAAAATGGACAGGGGATACGGAAAAAAAAAAAAAAGTTATACTCACAGTACCCAGAGGACTAGCAGGAGGATCACTGACCAGAAGAGCTGCAGAGGAACAGATGGCAGAGAGATGGACAGCTTTACAGGAGCAGCAGGCAGATCAGCAGAATGCCCAGGAAGGACCCAGCGATGGACGCAGATGTGATCAGGCCGGTGAAGACAGGTAAGAGGACGTCGGGGGAGAGCAGAGGGGGAGAGGGGGGGGGTGAGAGCAGAGGGGGGGGTGAGAGCAGAGTGGGGGTGAGAGCAGAGGGGGGGTTGAGAGCAGAGGGGGAGGGGGGAGAGTAGAGGGGGAGACCGGAGAGGGAGTTGCAGAAGCAGAATAGAAATAAATGGGGAGGCAGTCAGATCGCGGGGGGAGCGGATCGGGATGTCGGGGGGGGGGGGGTGGTTGGGGGGAGCAGATCGCGGGGGGGGGCACGGCAGGGGCTATCACGGCAGCGCGCAGGGGCACCACGGGAGCGCGCACGGGCTGCAAAGTGAGCACAGTACTCACTTTGCAGCAGCAGCGGTGACCTCAGCAGCAGCGGTGGTAGCAGATCGGGATGCCGGGGGGCAGATCGGGGCGTAGGGGGGAAGATCGGGGCGTAGGGGGGCAGATCGGGGGGGGCACGGGCAGGGGCCTTCACGGGAGCGCGCAGGGGCCTTCACGGGAGCGCGCAGGGAGCGGAATACTTACCATTGGAGCAGGAGCAGCGGAGACATCAGAGGCGGCGGCAGCAGCAGCGGTGGCGTGGTACCAAAAGTACCAGCCACTCCACGCTGCAGACATGTTGGGGGAGGGCTCACAGGCCAGCACAGGCCTGGGGAGGGCGGCCACCGGCAGATCAGACCGCCCCACTGCACACTGATTGGAGCGATTGCGCGTCATAGCACGATCGCTCCAATCAGTGCTGCAGGGGCTGGGGGCGACATGTTTGAGGTCCACCTATGATATGCTGCTGCAGCTGCGGCATCTCATAGCTGGATCTCACAGGATCGCACTAATTCGGGCATTATTTTTGCCGAAATTAGTGCGATCGATGTGGTTGGCGGTTCAGATTTGAACAGCCAATCACATCGATCGTCGATAGGGGGTGGCGATGCCGCCCCCCCTGGGGTCAAGCAAAGGTCCCCTGCTGTAAGAAACAGCAGGGGACATCATTTGAAAGCCGTTGCTATGGCCACGGCAATCAAATGAAGTTTAGGCCGTAAAATTACGTCCCTGGTCGTTAAGTCACGTTAAAATAGGACGTAATTTTACGGCCCGCGGTCGTGAAGGGGTTAAGAAATGAAGGTCAGTCAGTCCAAAAAATTGGGAAAACTTTTAAAAAGTCCCCAAGTGCAGTGGCAAAAACCATCAAATGCTACAAAGAAACTGGCTCACATGAAGACCGCCCCAGGAAAGGAAGACCAAGAGTCACCTTTGCTGCAGAGGATAAGTTTATCCGAATCACCAGCCTCACAAATCGCAGGTTAACAGTAGCTCAGATTAGAGACCAGGTCAATGACACACAGAGTTCAAGCAGCAGACACATTTCTAGAACAACTGTTAAGAGACTTTGTGCAACAGGCCTTCATAGTAAAATAGCTGCTAGGAAACTACTGCTAAGGACAGGCAACAAGCAGAAGAGACTTGTTTGGGCTAAAGAACAAGAGGAATGGACATTAGACCAGTGGAAATCTGTGCTTTGGTCTGATGAGTCCAAATTTGAGATCTTTGGATCCAACCACCATGTCTTTGTGCGACGCAGAAAAGGTGAACGGATGGACTGGTTCCTGGTAGGAAGTGTGATGGTGTGGGGGTGCTTTGTTGGTGACACTGTTGGGGATTTATTCAAAATTGAAGGCATGCTGAACCAGCATGACTACCACAGCATCTTGTAGCAGCATGCTATTCCATCCGATTTGCGTTTAGTTGGACCATCATTTATTTTTCAACAGGACAATGACCCCAAACACACCTCCAGCTGTGTAAGGGCTATTTGACTAAGAAGGAGAGTGATGGGGTGCTACGCTAGATGACCTGGCCTCCACAGTCACCAGACCTGAACCCAATTGAGATGGTTTGGGGTGACCTGGACCGCAGAGTGAAGGCAAAAGGGCCAAATAGTGCTAAGCATCTCTTGGAACTCCTTCAAGCCTGTTGGAAAACCATTTCCGGTGACTACCTCTTGAAGCTCATCAAGAGAATGCCAAGAGTGTGTAAAGCAGTAATCAAAGCAAAAGGTGGCTACTTTGAAGAGCCTAGAATATAAGACATATTTTCAGTTGTTTCATGCTTTTTTGTTAAGTATTTCATTCCACATGTGTTAATTCATAGTTTTGATGCCTTCAATGTGAAGCTACAATTTTCAGAGTCATGAAAATAAAGAAACTCTTTGAATGAGATGTGTCCAAACTTTTGGTCTGTACTGTATATACCCACCATCCTAGTAAAAAATGTACCCCATCCTGGTTAATATGTTCCCATTCTGGTAAATGTCCCCTCCCCCCCTCCTGGTATACATGTTTCCCATTCTAAGCCTCATTCTGGTATATATGTCTCCATCCTAGGCCACATCCTGGTATGTATAACCAGATCCTGGTAAAAATGTCCCCCTCTCTGGTATATATGTCCCCTTCTTGGACCACTCCTGGTATATATTTCCCAATCCTGGGACCCTTCTGGTATATGTCCCCACCCTGGTATATATTTTTTAGTCAGCAATTATACTTATTTTACTTTGTTTATAAAGCGCCATTAATTCCACAGCACTTTCCCAGTTTATTGCCATCATTATAACTGTCCACTTTGTGATCCGCAATCAAAATTCCTTATTAGTATGTCTTTGGAGTGTGGGCAGAAACTGGAGACCCTGAAGAAAACCCACACAAACACGGGGAGAACATACAAACTCCTTGCAGATGTTATCCTTAGTGGGATTTGGTCCCAGGACCTCATCAAGACAAGAGTGTTAACCACCACTGAGCCACCGTGCTGCCCTAAGTGTATATTTTATTACTTATATATTGTCATTCCTAATATTATTGGTGCATAAGTTCAAGTATTCAATGTATTTGGTCAGCAGAATACATTATCAATATTTTGCTCCATGTATATTTGATAATGCTGATAGCTCCAACATTGAACGAAGCCAGAACTAGTTCAATATGACTATTCAGACTTGCTTCTTGAGATGTTTTCGATGAGGCAATCTTTATCGGAGCAAATTAGTTCCTTCTGTAAGTGAGGTCTTGTATGGAGGGTGGCCTGTTTACAAAGTATTATGCAGTGAATTATACTTATCACACATGGCTGTGGCAAACCATAAATCATGGAGAGGGATATCTTGGTTGAGATGAAGCTATGTTAGATCCTACTCCCAATGAGAGTCCAATATAATATAGCAGTGACAGAAGCCAAAAAGATGCTCCCATTGCCGTCCTCGCTGGCTACAAGCACATATCTCTGAGCTCGTGGCGACACTGCGTCTGCACATGTTTGTGGTTTCTTCTTGGTTCCAGAAGGGCAAACGCTCTGGGAGGGCCATGATTTCCAAACATCTGCGAGTACAGCTGCTTGTCAATGTGTCCCATTTTTGGATGAGGATCTAATAAGATAGGAAAAGCTAATATAGGGCTGCAATAAACACTGTGCACCACTAATATCCTGATAATCCTTATAGTATATGTAGCATCGGGCAGCTGGAAAATGATAGACAGTCAATCGTAGATAATTGGAATGATAATTGGAATTCTCTTATGACTTGGTCCTACATGCGAAACCCACTTGCTATCACAATCATGAATGTATGTAAAATTGTAGTTTATTAATTAATTTGCTAAGATATGACAATTATCTATGATGAGTGGGTCGGTCAGCAGCATAAAAAAAAGCCCCACAGCCCCTTCATTGTGGTACCCACCACATTGACATGCAAAGGATATTGGCAGTTCTGGGTGCTGAAGCTTAGCCCTACTTACTTGAACCTGGTACATACCTGTAACAGGTCCTGTGGAGGAGAGTCTGAAGCTCCCATGCCACATTAGAGCAATATTCATGTAATTTATTCTAGTTAAAAATTTTGAAGAATTACACTGATGAGCAAATGGGTAACAATGTTTTGAACTGTTGACTTTCAGGATCAATATCTCACCATCCACTACAGCATTGAACGTGAGACAACCTTCATTTTCTGCACAATCATCTTGGCTATCTCATACATAAAATTGACTTGCAACTATTTAGCATATGATTAGTTATACAGATTCATGTCATGTCACTGCATTGTTACTGTTTTGCTCTTGGTGGTGGAAAAATATTTTTCTTCCTGAATACTATAAATTAAAACCTGTTCTCACATTCCCTAATAGCTCAGTGTGTGCATTAGCTTGATATCCAAGCAAAAGGTTACTAGGTCGAATTGAGGAATTGCCATGAAGGTTTCCCAACAAAAGAGAATCAACATCATCGATCTAGCATCACTAATGGCAGTCTCTCGGCCCAGAAAATTGCCAAACTACATCATGTGAGGCCATGATAGTTTGTAGAATACAAAATTAAATCCGTCCATCCATTCACAAGCCAAGAGGTGGACATCCCGGCAAAATAAAAGGAATGAACAAGTAGGCTCATCGCAATCAGTTCTAGCGCGACAAATATGGCAGTGCATGCGGCTCGTATGCTTCATAATAGTGAGATCACAGACGTCCATGCAAATGTGGTGCCCCTGAATATATCAGGGTGCCACAAGGTACTGCAACCCTTACCAAAGGTGCAGGATCTACCCTCCCTGGTTCCAGGTTCTTAAGAAGCCGGTGTCACTAACATCAGTACAAATCCTAATCACACCTCACATAATGACCTGTCAGACACACCAGTGGGTTGGATAAGCGGAATAAGGCCACCCACCTAAGGGTCAGGCAGACATGTGGGAGGGAAGTTTGAGTCAGTTCAGGGGGGTGAGGAGTTGAGTGAGAGCCCTCAAGGAGTGAGGAGCTGGAGTAGTAGCTGCCGGGGAGCTAGACCAAGGTTGGGTCGCAGACGGTGGTCCGGGACCAGAGGAGTCAGGGACCTGTGGCAGTGACATTGGAAGGGTGCGACGGACATAGTCTAGGAGGACTGTTGGCATCAGAAACCCAAAAGAACTGTCCGGTACCGAGCACGACGGGGTGCAGGATCCTAGATCAGGAACAGGTTTATCCGTCCTGATAACCTGGGAGGGAGAGTCTCTTTATGAACTTCCCTAAGAGCTCAGAAATTGAAGGCGACAGCACACCCCGGGGGATAGGGCTTTCCAGTAATGCGGCCCACTAAAATCCCACGTGCCAGCCATCAAGAGCACAGCTACACTACAAATATAAGGAGTAGTGGGAAAAAGACAGGCGCATAGAGTTTTAACCGATAAACAACAGTAAGAGGATTATAGGGTGCACTCACTTATAGATGTTGTGAGATAGTCACAACACCTGAAGGAGCATGGAGGCTAATGGAGACAGCTGCGGACCCGTCAAATAGGAACAGATCTTCTGTGTCATTATCTACTTGTCCTGAGGAAGGGGGCAGAGACCCCTGAAACGCGTAGACTTGTTTTGTACTCCTTCAATAAATTACCTGAAAAATATCCATTGGATTTAATGGTGTTAAGTGCGGCGATGATCCCCGATTTTCCTTAGAAGTTTCTGACACTACAAATATAGTGAGAGGGGCCCCAACAGCTTCATGCCAAGGGGCCACACAGAAACTAACTTGTGCACGGAGGCGGCTCTGGATTACCCAGTGACACCGGTGGGAGCAGACACCTGGACGGGCTCCCCTGTAGAGACTGTGATGCCCAGAGCCTTTAGTTTATCCTTAGTGTGAGTGTCTGCTTTATAGTCCTCATCCTGCACCACGACTACCCACAGTGAGTACTCTGGTTCCCCTGCACCCTGCGCTCCCAAACATCACCCTACCAAAAACCCCAGAGGCCGGGGCCTTCCCTACCTGCAGAGGGAGTGACACCTTGCTGCTCCACACCATCCGCCCAGCAGTGACAGTTCTCCCATTACCGCAACCCACAGGTGGCGCCAAAAACTTCTGCCCTGTAAATAATCCCTCTTTCAAGGATCGGAGTGAGTGCCGAGCCTGGGTCTGGACCCCTCGAGCCACGACCATTCCGGATCCAAGCACCCCGGTCTGCGCCGGGGCGGCACACAAACATCGTGTGATACACGTTGCACAAGTCTGGAATGGTGGCCCAAAAAAAGGTGAAGAAGACTCAACTTCAATATCATCATGAGAAGTGTCGGCTACAGTTTTCAAAAAAGTATAAAAATTGGACAATAGAAAATTTAGAAATGGGTGACTTGTAGTGACGAGTGAAAGTGCTCGCCACTGCTCGTTACCAGATCGAGCTTGTTTTTTCTCTCTGCATGATGTGGGAAGGCACCCCAGAAAGAGCCATTTGCAGTCTCTAAATGGCTCTCACTCGGGTTAAAGCAACATTTTTGCATGTAGTGTGTAGGAATGAGCAAACCCAACCTGTAAAGTTTGGGAATCGTACCAAACACCAGTTGTCTGGGTACCATAGCTGAACCCAAACTTTTACCCGTATGTCCAGTTCCTGTTCGGGTTTGTCATCCGAATAAAGCTTGTTGAAAGATTGCAGATCAGACAATCGGCAAGCTTTTCTGGTGGGTACTTCCGGCCCCATCACAGCCATGTCAAGTATTGGCATGGCTGTGATTGGCCAGGGTATCACTGTAAAAAAACAAACAAAAAAACCAAAAACAACAAAAAACACTTAGGCTCTGGCCCTATTTTGATAGCCAGCACAGGTAAAACAACATCTACCCGCTGCAGCCCCCGCCTGTGAGCTTTACCGTGGATGGATATCAAAATGGAAGAAATCCAACAGCGTTTTTTTTTAAATTATTAAAATAAATAATTTTTTAAAAAGGCGTACGGTACCCCTCATTTTTGATTATCAGCCACACACAAAGACAGGTGGGGCTGGTATTATCAGGCTGGGAGGAGCCATGGATATTGGCCCTCTCCCCAGCTTAAAAATACCAGCCTGCAGCTTCCCTGGCACTTTACCCTGTTCATCCTGATTACCCTGATGCGGTGGCAATTGGGGAAATATAAGGGTTTAATGACAGCTATGATTTGTAAAAAAAAATGCCATCAATTCCTGGATTAGTAATGGGAGGCATCTATGAGACACCCCATTACTAATCCTGTAAGTGAAAAGAAACAAAAACACAAATACTGAAAAAATCCTTTATATGAAATAAAATACACACAACCTCTTTCACCTCGTAATTAGACCTCAAAACACCCTTGCAGATCCGATGTAATCCATACAAAGTCCCACGATGATCCTCAGCTCTGCTACATCCACAGGCTGAAGAGAGGGAGAACATGTCCTCTGTCTGCAGGCTCCGGGAACCACTGACAGCCAAGGGGGACCCGGCAGTAAGCAGGTAACGTCACTCAGTTCATATGAGGTCACACCTAGGTTCCCACGATGTGACCTCAGGTGACCTGACTGCCAGACTGTCAAACTGTGGAACACAGTTGTGACCCTTAGCTGACAGTCCGGCAGTCAGGTCATCTGAGGTCACACTGGGGGCTTTCCCGCTGCCCTCAGTGAAAGTGCTCCCGGATTGTCGGACTGTGGGACACAGCCGTGACCCGCAGTCCAACATTCTGGCAATCAGGTCACCTGAGATCACACTCGGGGCTCCCCCGCTGCCCTCAATGAAAGTTGAAGCCACTGCCGAACTGTCATATTGCAGTTCCAGACAGATTGCTTTAAAGCCCCCTACACGTTAGATGAAAATTTCGATACAGACTGGAGTAACTCAATGGAGGCGACATCTCCCAAAAACTCCCAACATCTCCATCCTAGTCGCTCCAACATCAACTGTCGGGGGAGAATAGGGAGGTCCCCTTGTATAATAAGCTGGTCTTTGGGATTTTGAGGTCTTTAACCTTGTGTGTACAGAGTGATTTGGAGGCCCATAGAAGAAGGGAATTTTGTTTACTTACCGTAAATTCCTTTTCTTCTAGCTCCTATTGGGAGACCCAGACAATTGGGTGTATAGCTTCTGCCTCCGGAGGCCACACAAAGTATTACACTTAAAAGTGTAAGCCCCTCCCCTCTGCCTATACACCCCCCCGTGCATCACGGGCTCCTCAGTTTTGGTGCAAAAGCAGGAAGGAGGAAACATATAAATTGGTCTAAGGTAAATTCAATCCGAAGGATGTTCGGAGAACTGAAAACCATGAACCCAGAACAGTTCAACATGAACAACATGTGTACACAAAAGAACAACAGCCCGAAGGGAACAGGGGCGGGTGCTGGGTCTCCCAATAGGAGCTAGAAGAAAAGGAATTTACAGTAAGTAAACAAAATTCCCTTCTTCTTTGTCGCTCCATTGGGAGACCCAGACAATTGGGACGTCCAAAAGCAGTCCCTGGGTGGGTAAAAGAATACCTCGGTAATAGAGCCGTAACACGGCCCCTTCCTACAGGTGGGCAATCGCCGCCTGAAGGACTCGCCTACCTAGGCTGGCATCTGCCGAAGCGTAGGTATGCACCTGATAGTGTTTCGTGAAAGTGTGCAGACTCGACCAGGTAGCCGCCTGACACACCTGCTGAGCCGTAGCCTGGTGCCGCAATGCCCAGGACGCACCCACGGCTCTGGTAGAATGGGCTTTCAGCTCTGACAGAACCGGAAGCCCAGAAGAACGGTAGGCTTCAAGAATTGGTTCCTTGATCCACCGAGCCAAGGTTGACTTGGAAGCCTGCGACCCTTTACGCTGGCCAGCGACAAGGACAAAGAGCGCATCCGAGCGGCGCAGGGGCGCCGTACGGGAAATGTAGAGTCTGAGTGCTCTCACAAGATCTAACAAGTGCAAATCCTTTTCACATTGGTGAACTGGATGAGGGCAAAAAAAAAGGTAAGGAGATATCCTGATTGAGATGAAAAGGGGATACCACCTTAGGGAGAAAATCCGGAACCGGACGCAGAACCACCTTGTCCTGGTGAAACACCAGGGAGGGGGCCTTGCATGACAGTGCAGCTAGCTCAGACACTCTCCGAAGTGACGTGACTGCCACTAGGAAGACCACCTTCTGCGAGAGACGTGATAGAGAAATATCTCTCATTGGCTCGAAAGGTGGTTTCTGAAGAGCCGTTAGCACCCTGTTCAGATCCCAGGGTTCTAGCGGACGCTTGTAAGGAGGGACTATGTGGCAAACCCCCTGCAGGAACGTGCGTACCTGCGGGAGCCTGGCTAGACGCTTTTGAAAAAACACAGAGAGCGCCGATACTTGTCCCTTAAGAGAGCCGAGAGACAAACCCTTTTCCATTCCTGATTGAAGGAATAACAGAAAAGTGGGCAAGGCAAATGGCCAGGGAGTAAAACCATGATCAGAGCACCAGGATAAGAAGATCCTCCACGTCCTGTGGTAGATCTTGGCTGAAGTTGGTTTCCTGGCCTGTCTCATAGTGGCAATGACCTCTTGAGATAACCCTGAAGCCGCTAGGATCCAGGACTCAATGGCCACACAGTCAGGTTGAGGGCCGCAGAATTCAGATGGAAAAATGGCCCTTGAGACAGCAAGTCTGGTCGGTCTGGTAGTGCCCACGGTTGGCCCACCGTGAGATGCCACAGATCCGGGTACCACGACCTCCTCGGCCAGTCTGGAGCGACGAGGATGGCGCGGCGGCAGTCGGACCTGATCTTGCGTAACACTCTGGGCAGCATTGCCAGAGGAGGAAACACATAAGGTAGTCGAAACTGCGACCAATCCTGAACTAATGCGTCCGCCGCCAGAGCTCTGTGATCTTGAGACCGTGCCATGAATGCCGGGACTTTGTTGTTGTGCCGAGACGCCATGAGATCGATGTCCGGCGTTCCCCAGCGGCAACAGATCTCTTGAAACACGTCCGGGTGAAGAGACCATTCCCCTGCGTCCATGCCCTGGCGACTGAGAAAGTCTGCTTCCCAGTTTTCTACGCCCGGGATGTGAACTGCGGAGATGGTGGAGGCTGTGGCTTCCACCCACAGCAGAATCCGCCGAACTTCCTGGAAGGCTTGCCGACTGCGTGTGCCGCCTTGGTGATTGATATATGCCACCGCCGTGGCGTTGTCCGACTGAATTCGGATCTGCCTGCCTTCCAGCCACGGCTGGAACGCCTTTAGGGCTAGATACACTGCCCTTATCTCCAGAACATTGATCTGAAGAGAGGACTCTGGCTGAGTCCAGGTACCCTGGGCCCTGTGGTGGAGAAAGACCGCTCCCCACCCTGACAGACTCGCGTCCGTCGTGACCACAGCCCAGGATGGGGGCAGGAATGATTTCCCCTTCGACAGAGAAGTGGGAAGAAGCCACCACTGAAGGGAGGCCTTGGCTGCCCGCGAGAGGGAGACGTTCCTGTCGAGGGACATCGACTTTCTGTCCCATTTGCGGAGAATGTCCCATTGAAGTGGACGCAGATGAAACTGCGCAAAAAGAACTGCCTCCATTGCTGCCACCATCTTCCCTAGGAAGTGCATGAGGCGCCTCAAGGGGTGCGACTGGGCTCGAAGGAGAGATTGCACCCCTGTTTGTAGTGAACGCTGTTTGTCCAGCGGAAGCTTCACTATCGCTGAGAGAGTATGAAACTCCATGCCGAGATATGTCAGTGATTGGGCTGGTGACAATTTTGACTTTGGGAAATTGATGATCCACCCGAATCTCTGGAGAGTCTCCAGAGCAATGTTCAGGCTGTGTTGGCATGCCGCCCGAGAGGGGGCCTTGACAAGCAGATCGTCTAAGTAAGGGATCACCGAGTGTCCCTGAGAGTGTAGGACTGCTACCACTGTTGCCATGACCTTGGTGAAGACCCGTGGGGCTGTCGCCAGGCCGAAAGGCAGTGCCACAAACTGAAGGTGTTCGTCCCCGATGGCGAAGCGCAGGAAGCGCTGATGCTCTGGTGCAATCGGCACGTGGAGATAAGCATCTCTGATGTCGATTGATGCTAGGAAGTCTCCTTGGGACATTGAGGCGATGACGGAGCGGAGAGATTCCATCCGGAACCGCCTGGTTTTCACGTGTCTGTTGAGCAGTTTTAGGTCCAGAACGGGACGGAAAGATCCGTCCTTTTTTGGCACCACAAACAAGTTGGAGTAAAAACCGTGACCCCATTGCTGAAGGGGGACAGGGATCACCACTCCTTCTGCCTTCAGAGTGCTCACAGCCTGAAGAAGAGCATCGGCTCGCTCGGGGGGCGGAGATGTTCTGAAGAAACGAGTCGGGGGACGAGAGCTGAACTCTATCCTGTAACCGTGAGACAGAATGTCTCTCACCCATCGGTCTTGGACATGTGGCAACCAGGCGTCGCAAAAGTGGGAGAGCCTGCCACCGACCGAGGATGCGGTTTGGTGAGGCCGAAAGTCATGAGGAGGCCGCTGTAGGAGCGGTTCCTCCGGCGGTCTTCTTAGGACGTGACTTAGACCGCCATGAATCGGAGTTCCTCTGACCCTTCTGTAGCCTGTTGGACGAGGAGAATTGAGATCTGGCTGAGGGCCGAAAGGACCGAAACTTCGATTGTACCTTCCTTTGTGGAGGTCTGTTTGGTTTGGACTGGGGTAAGGACGAGTCCTTTCCCTTGGATTGTTTAATGATTTCATCCAGTCGCTCGCCAAACAGGCGGTCGCCAGAAAATGGCAACCCGGTTAAGAACTTTTTGGAAGCAGCGTCTGCCTTCCATTCACGTAGCCACATGGCCCTGCGGACTGCCACCGAATTGGCGGATGCTACCGCCGTACGGCTCGCAGAGTCCAGGACAGCATTCATGGCGTAGGACGCAAACGCCGACGCCTGAGAGGTTAAGGACACTACTTGCGGAGTAGAGGCACGTGTGACTGCATTAATCTCAGACTGACAAGCTGAGATAGCTTGGAGTGCCCATACGGCTGCAAATGCCGGAGCAAAGGACGCGCCAATAGCTTCATAGATGGATTTCATCAGGAGCTCTATCTGCCTGTCAGTGGCATCCTTGAGTGATGCACCATCTGCCACTGCAACTATGGATCTAGCCGCCAGTCTAGAGCCTGGAGGATCCACCTTGGGACACTGAGCCCAACCCTTGACTACGTCAGGGGGGAAGGGATAACGAGTAAATGTATACAATATAAGCATATAAATATACACTTCGGCACCCAGGGGGAACAGCACCTAGTAACAGGTGCGGCTTACCGACCGTCCTTCGCACAAAGCATAAAAACTGAGGAGCCCGTGATGCACGGGGGGGTGTATAGGCAGAGGGGAGGGGCTTACACTTTTAAGTGTAATACTTTGTGTGGCCTCCGGAGGCAGAAGCTATACACCCAATTGTCTGGGTCTCCCAATGGAGCGACAAAGAAATGTATTGTTGTATATTTCATTACTACTTCAACCCCACATTTCCCAGATGGTTACAATTCATTAAGATCGAATGATAATTTCAGCTTTATGGGGAGAACTGTCACCCAACACCACTAGATCAGTAGCCAGAATCTCGAATTAATCAACCGTCTCTTGCTTACGAGCAATATTTAATTCGATTCTATATCATAAACTACTTTTTTTTTTGCTTTGTACCAAAAAAGGTTTCAACTTTGTGTGCAAAGTGGTTATTGCAACACTTTTCCCATTAGGCGTCTACATACTGTCTGCTCTGTCTCTTGACGTTGAGCTTTCTATAGTTATGTAAGAGTCATAATTCAGTGCAAGACGTCTTACCTCTACACAGAGATTTCTTTAAACTGGGTGTCTGGTAAGTTTTGTGGTAAATTAAGTTCAATGTACACAAATGTAATAGTTATAGATGTGAGTTACAGAAATAACAACATAAATTATTAATTAAATAGTACTATACGGGTGATGAATGAGGACAGGCGGGAACCATTGGACCACAGAATGTCCAACAGAAAGCAATGCCAAACCCAAGGTAGAAAAATGTAATGATTTATTGAAATGTTAAAGAAATTTGCAATTAAATTATAGGTTTCATCTTTATTCGGTAGATAGAAAAAGTCTCCACATCATTATATCATTATATTACCGCAGGTGTTTGTGATTTAGAGTCCACACAGTAAAATGAATCATACCAGACCCACTTCAGTCTTAAAGGTGACGTTGTAGTATTAAGAATGTTTGTTTGGAAAAAGGAACAAAAAAACAAAAAGTAAAAAAAAACCCAATAAAACAAAAACAATCTAAAAAGTAACAAACAAATAACGTGTTTTTCCAAAAATAAGAATCTGTCTTATACTTTTTTTGCCCCCCCCCGCAAAAAAAAATCCGCTAGGGCTTATTTTCATGTAGGGCTTATTCTTGGGGAGACACTGTTGGGGGTAAGTTTAGGTCCCTAGAAACGCAGACCCCCCTTCCCAGGAGAATCATACTTGCCAGACCCTGGACATCTGCATGTCTCCTAGGTCATCCTGCGATCTTTGGCATGTGCTAACAGTGGGTAGGCTTCACAGTGGTCCTCCCCTGCTTCTCACCGACACTCTCACACAATCACACATCAGATCACACACTCACATTCACTCACCACATCCGGCGATACTGATTGCTTCCGGCCGGCAAGGGAAGATGGGACACAATGCAGTGGAGTGGGAGGATCTTCAGTGGAATACATGGAGGACTCAGCAGTGGAACACATTGATGCCTAACACCAAAAATGCTAAAAATTCCTGGATCAACAGTGTTTCAGAAAAGAAAGTTTAGACCTACCTGGCTTGGACTGGCCCACAGGGCAGCAGGTGAATCCCATGGCGGTTCCTTGTAGAATTATAATTTATATTTATTTTTTGGAAAAGTAAACAATAAAAAAAAATATATGTATTGGAAATATATTTTCTTAACTTTCAAGACTAATTCCTAATTTCTGGATTAACAATGTCTCAAAAACAGTCACAAAGTAGAGACTGGTCAGGCTTGGACTGGTCCACAGAGGAGCAGGTGAATCCCATGGCGGTTCCTTATAGAATTAAAATTTATATTTATTTTTTGGAAAAGTAAATAACAATAAAAAAAATATATGTATTGGAAATATATTTTCTTAACTTTCAAGACTAATTCCTAATTTCTGGATTAACAATGTCTCAAAAACAGTCACAAAGTATAGACTGGTCAGGCTTGGACTGGCCCACAGAGGAGCAGATGAATTTCCTGGTGGGCCCTCTACCCTTCTATATGAGCAAAAGGTGATAAAATACAATTTATTCAATATATACAGAAAAATGCAGCATATAATCATTAATTCAACAAACTGCCTAGTAAATTATTATATAGATGCATAGCTACATGTGTGAATGTGAGTAATATAATATTTGCATGTAGCTGGAAAGTGGTTCCGTAGAGTCAATGTTACTGGTGGGCCCTTGACACTCCAGTCAACCCATGTGAGTTTTTGGTGGCCTCCTTGGCACATTCTATTTTTGTCAGAGCACTTTAGGTTCCATATTTTCTTCTGTTGTTGTTGATAGTCTTCACAGTATTCATCAATACTTTCAAATTTGTTGGTACTTATGTCTTAATTATTGTTTTTTAGGGATAACATGCTTGATATGTATTGTAAACCATGGCTATCCCTGTGAAATGCATCCAAGAATTCTTGTATATTCTTAAGGAACAACAAATGTCTATCTGATGGATATATCAAGAAAGAATATATGCCATGAGACAAATTATAAAGGTGGGGTATTTAGTTGTTTAAAATCAACAACCTGAATCTATTGAGTTTTCTCAACCATGTCTGCGTGCCATATCTATTTCTGCAGACTTTGTATCCTCACTAGAGTGCTTCCTGGATTTTTCACAAAGTAGTATTAGGCGGGCTTTGCACGTTGCGACATCGCAAGCCGATGCTGCGATGTCGCACACGATAGTTCCCGACCCCGTCGCAGGTACGATATCTTGTGATAGCTGGCGTAGCGAAAATTATCGCTACGCCAGCTTCACATGCACTCACCTGCCCTGCGACCGTCGCTCTGGCCGGCGACCCGCCTCCTTCCTAAGGGGGCGGGTCGTGCGGCGTCATAGCGACTTCACACGGCAGGCGGCCAATAGCGGCGGAGGGGCGGAGATGAGCAGGATGTAAACATCCCACCCACCTCCTTCGTTCCGCATAGCTGCCGGCAGCAGGTAAGCTGATGTTCCTCGCTCCTGTGGCGTTATACACCGTACCTGTCGCTGCAGCATAATTATGAAAAAGTCGGAGCCTGCAACGATGATACAATAACGACGCTTTTGCGCTCGTTAATCGTATCATCTAGCATTTACACACTACGATCTCGAAAGTGATGCCGTAAGTGCGTCACTTTCGATTTGACCCCACCGACATCGCATGTGCGATATTGCAACGTGCAAATCCGCCCTTAGGCAGGCTTTGCACGTTGCGACATCGGTAACAATGTGTTACCGATGCTGCAGCGATAGTCACGCCCCCGTCGCACGTGCGATATCTAGTGAAAGCTGGCGTAGCGATTATTATCGCTACGGCAGCTTTACCCGCACATACCTGCCGTGCGACGTCCCTCTGGCCGACGACCCGCCTCCTTCCTTAGGGGGCGGGTCGTGCGGCGTCACAGTGACGTCACACGACAGGCGGCCAATTGAAGCGGAGGGGCGGAGATGAGCAGGATGTAAACATCCCGCCCACCTCCGTCCTTCGTATTGCAGCCGGCGGCAGGTAAGGTGAAGTTCCTCGCTCCTGCGGCTTCATACACAGCGATGTGTGCTGCCGCAGGAACGAGGAACAGCATCGTACCTGTCGCACCATCGGCATTATGGAAATGTCGGAGGCTGCAGCGATGATACGATAACGACGCTTTTGCGCTCGTTCATCGTATCAAAAAGGTTTTACACGTTGCGATATCGACTGCGTCATTTTCGATTTGACCCCATCGACATCGCACGTGCAATGTCGCAAAGTGCAAAGCCGCCCTTAGAGTTAAAACTGAGCAATCAACAGATTTCACAATAAATCTGCATAAACTAGTAAATAAATCTTTTACCCTGTTTCCCCAAAAATATGACCTACTCTGAAAATAAACCCTAGTGGGATCTTTGGGGCTTTTTGTAGTTTGTTTCAAATATAAGCCCTTCTCCAAAAAAAAAACCTCTAGTTGCGGTTCCATTAGGAACTGTCCAAGCAGCTAAAAGTTAAAGAATTTAGCAGAACACTTCAAAGAAAGTCATCCCTAAAAGAAAGCCGACATCCGCAAAAGAAGCCAACACCCCCTTCAAAAACAAAATCCCACTCATCAGACCCCAAACAATTACAATTGGCAAATGCTAATTGTGGATGGGCTCTCACACAGAGATCTGTGTCACTGTCAGGTCCCTCGCCATTCGAGCTGCATTGCACAGCAGCTCTCACACACAGATCGGGCACCAGTATCACTTTGCACGTGTGATTCTGCTTCCAGTCATCAGGGAGAGTCAACCACTATAGAACACAGGGGGACCTGACAGTGATGCAGATTTGTATGTGAGAGATCATTTACTTGCCAACTGTAATTGAGTGTGATTCTTTTAGGGATGTCTTCTTTCTTTAGGGGTAAACTTAGTAGTACATAAAAGGTATTAAATTTAAGCAGGTAAGTAAAACCTTTGTAAATATGGTCTGTACCCACCGCTATAGGACTGGGTCTGCCCTATGAGAATAGCAGATAAAAGATGTGCATCTGAACCAGTAATTGGAGTAACACAAAATGTTGATGTGAGGACATAATAATATTTGAATAAATATTGTTTTTTGTTAAAAAAAAAAAAAAGGATTGAACATAAGCCCTAACACATTTTCAGAGCAAAAAATAATATAAGATACTGTCTTATTTTCGGGGTGACACAGTAGGCATCATTGGTCTGGTGTAAAATCTTGATTGATTTAAAGAAATAAAGAAAAAAGTCAGCTCATAAGTCAAAGTGTATATAATTTTCCCCTTCCCAGTCTGAATGATAGCTGCAGCTTGTACTGAGCAGTTTGAGATTTCAGCAGCAGCAACAGGGAGGAGGGTCACTGAGGAACTGTCAATCTAAGTAGGTGGAGATTCAGTTTTAACTTTCCAAAGCATTATACAACCATATGACATGGATTTTTTTTTAAAGTAAGTACACCCTCCTCATGAGATCTAATGGTTACATTTTGGATTGTGAAATCTGGTGACAGATCCATATTATTGAATTGACAATGGGGTGTGACATGATAAGAAAAACACTGATTGTTAAAGGAGGAATGGGGACATATAATAACTGTAGGTCAATCTCAATGTGTTAATATTACGCAACGAGAGTAGCGACTACGTTCAGACCAACCAAAGTCTTACGTGCAACAAAAAGTACACCTCAAAAATATCACAGACAAGAAAGGACACCGGGAACACAGTAACAATGGAGGGCATTGGGACTAGTGAGAGGGTAGATGGACACCTCCTAACCTCACCTGTAGCTGTCCCTACTCTCCTAGCCAGTCCCTATACAGTCTTTGCAACTAATTGCCAAGCTGTACCCTGAGACCCTGGGAACCCCTATAACTGTCCTGACGTGGGTGAGGTTCACTAAACCCACTGCTGCACTAATAAGACAAGAGGGTAGGGGAGACAAACAGGAGATAAATAAATAAATAACCAAAATGGAGAGGATACGACTTCAGGAGAATTCACAGCAGCTCCTTCCACCAAGGCGGCTTTCATACAAATGGCTTTGTATAGTCAGCAAAGCTTGCTGGGAGACCTGGCTAAGAGCAGGTACAGCTGACCTTAACTGCAGGAGAGCTGCTAGCAGAAAAACTGACATTTAACTACTTCAGTGCCAAAGGAAATGAAATAACATTTAAATGCAGAGTCCCAGATAGAGATAAAGGGCTCCAGTCCTCAAGCTGCCACTAGTCTCCAAGAACAGGGAGACGACCGTGACAGTTAATGGACCTAAAAAGCAACTGTCAAGATTTTTTTTTTTATTTAGGGGCATTTTCTTTCTCGTCTTGTACACCTTGTATCAGATCTCCCTTCAAGTGGGCCATTGTCTCATCGATCAGATCAGTCTCTGGATAGATACTTAAAAATAACCCCCTCTTCCGTCAGAATTTTGTAGCCCCAAGGGCTGCAGATACCTGTTCGACAAACGTGCACTTGCACTCATCAATGAAAGAAAAACAGGATGTAGATTTTGGATGTGACTTCTTGTATTTGTGACTGGAATAAACACCACCGGCAGCAATGAGATCCACTGGCATAGTAGCAGCTGCTCGTTAACTGCAGTGCACATGTGTGAGACGACCAAGAAAGGAAATGATATGTTTCTTTTTCAGTTTTTAAGCCCTAAACATAAAAATAATTTGCTAAAAATCGAAATTAAAGGCTTTGAGTGTTAAAAAAAGGAAAAGTGTTTCCAGTTTTACACAAGATTCTAACAATGGATTTGAATTTCTTTTCAAAGCCTTTTGGTTTTCTTAAGGTCAAGTTATTTCTAACTTTATACTAGGAAACAACACATTAACTTTTCTTTTTTCTAAAAAAAAAAAAAAAAAAAAAGCTGCATGGCCACCCATCTACTTATCTAAATCTTATAATGAAGTTTTCTTTTTTAGCAATTAACAAAATGTGAAATGAATGAATGAATGAATGAATGAATGAATGAAAAGTAATATAAATCTAACTGATATTTGGCCCTTTGCTTTCAGGGTGCTCCAAAAATCATGGAAAACTAACCACAGATCTTGTGCAAATTCTTCAGTTTCTTCTTCTACACATTCCCCATCATGTTAAAATCAGGGATCTGTAAGACCATATCTACACTTCTAGGACTCCTTGCTCTTCTTTACACTCATCACAGTTCTTAATATTATATTTTATTTGATTATGGAATAATAAACTAAAGGGTAACAATGTTTTGAGCTTTTGACTTTCAGGCTCCATATCTCTCCATCCACTATAGCCTTGAGCGTGAGATAGAATCACTTTGTAGACAATCATTTTGGCTATATCATACATAAATTTGATTTGCAACTAGTTAGCATATAATTAGTTATACAGATTTTTGTCATGTCACTGCATTGTTACTGTTTTGCTCCTAAAAAAAAATAATCAAAATTTTTATTAGTATTTTGTAAATCCACCTTTGAATATCTCGACTAATATCTAATCTCAGGTCTCTTCTACAGGTTCCCAATGTTGGTGCATACTGGTCGACTCACTTGGGAATGTATACAGCTTTTTCTTCAACTCTACCCATAAGTGTTGGATTGGGTTGAGGTCTAGGGACTGTGGGGACAATCCAGCACCTCTACGTCATTGTTATTGAACCATTTCTTCACCAATTTTGACGTATACTTCAGGTCGCTGTCCTGCTGGAACACTATGTCGTCTTTTTCATATCCATACTCCCATACTCCTCAAGTGTATGAAGTAACTCAATCTTGTAGGATACTAACATATAGTTCAGCATTAAAGGGAACCTGTCAGCAGAAATTTTGCAATAAACCTAAAAGATTCCCCCTCTGGAGCTCCTCGGCTGCATTCTGGAAAGGTTCCTGTTGCTATTGTGCCCCCTTTGAGAACAAAATAAATACTTTATAAAGTCTTACCTTTTTGTATGCTTATCTTTTTTTATGTACACGGGGGCGGGCTGTCTTGCGTCCGTTAGTCGCCCTCCTGCCGCTTTACGCCGTCCCCCATCGCTCATTTCCATAACTGAGGAAACTGCCCAGTGCTCCAGAGGTCCCCGCGCATGCCTAGTGCCACTCTCGCGGGACTGAGCGCTGTGCCCGCTGGTGATTGAGGAGGCGTGAGATTATGGGCGGCGCTGTGATTGTCATCAGCAAGTACCTGCCCATAATCTCGTGCCCGCGCTTTTCACTCTGCCTCCACCGTTATGCTGCTCCGCTCTTCCCATCTATTTCCTGCTCCAGGGAAAGATGGGTAAGAGGTGACGTGAGTTCATCTGGCCAGCGCTTGCGCAGAACGGTGAAGGCAGAGGGGAAAGCGCGGGCACGAGATTATGGGCGGGTACTTGCTGATGACAATCACAGCGCCGCCCATAATCTCACGCCTGCGCAATCACGTCACCAGCGGTCACACTGTGCACCGTGCTCAGTCCCGCGAGAGTGTCACGGTGCGAATGCGCGAGACCTCGGAAGCACTAGGCGGCGTACTCAGTTATGGAAATGAGCGATGGGGGACGGCGTAAAGCGGCAGGAGGGTGACTAACGGACGCAAGACAGCCCGCCCCCGTGTACATAAAAAAAGATTAGCATACAAAAAGGTAAGACTTTATAAAGTATTTATTTTGGTCTCAAAGGGGACACAATAACAACAGGAACCTTTCCAGAATGCAGCCCAGGAGCTGCAGAGGGGGAATCTTTTAGGTTTATTGAAAAATTTCTGCTGACAGGTTCCCTTTAAGACCAACATCACTCCAGGTCAAGTATCCAACACCTTTCGCTCTGAAACAACCCCATATCATCAGGCTTCCTACACTCAACTTGATATTTCCTTAAATTTCTCGATCTGTTAGCCCCTTTTTCCCTCGTTTCTTCCAGACCCATTTGCACCCATCACAGCCTAGTCTATTGACTTACTGTCCACTCTTGGTATTTTTTTTCAAACTTGAGCAGACGCCTCTTATGATGATATTGAAGGCGAGGCTTTTTCACCTTTTTTCAGGCGACCATTCCAGACCTCTGTAAAGTCCATTACACGGTGCTTACATGGATGCCTGTGATCTCACTATTGTACAGCATACAGGCTGCCTCCACTGCCATGTTTGTCATGCCAGGACTGATAGACCTTGAGATGAGTTGACTCAACGACTTGTTGACTCTGATATTTTGCTTGGACATCCACCTCTTGGCTTTTGAATGGATGGACAGACTTAATTTCATATTCTTCCAACTCTCATGGCACTCACATGATGCAGCTTGGCAATTTTCTTGGCTGAGAGACCACTATTGAGCTGGATGATGCGGTTTCTTTTTTCTTGAGATCTTTTTCGAGGCTGCTCCGCGATTCGTACCAGTGACCTTTTGCTTGAAAATCAACCTAATAACACACTGAGCTATTTGGGAATTTGAGAACAGGTTGTAGTTTGTAGTACACAGGAAGAAAAACATTTTTCCACCCACAGGAGCAAAACAGTAACAATGCAGAGATATGACAAGAATCTGCATAACTATTTATATGTTAAATAGCTGCAAGTCAAATTTAGGCATAAGATTGCGTATAAAATACTGAAAGATGAAGCGGATGGTGCGGTACACAGAATGAAAGTCAAAAGTTCAAAACATTGTTACTTATCAGTGTATAGGATCAATAATTCCACAGCGCATTACAAACGTCATCATCCCTATCAGTAGGTCTTTGGAATTGTCAAAGATCGGCACTCACTTTTGCCTTGTTTTTTTTCCAATTTATTTACTTCAAGTCATCATATACAATAGTGATGTGTTTCGATCACATACATAGATCTTTCTCAAGCTCATACATACAGTTTGAGAAAGATCTATGGATTAGATTGAAACTTGTCACTATTGTATATGAACACTTGAAGAAAATACATTGAAAGAAAGCAAAAGTGAGTGCCGATCTTTGACAATTCATTATATTTGGAGTTGATCCTCTGTAGAGCCCGCCTGAATATATTCCTGGATGGACCCGTTGAAGCACCACAGCTGGTGCGAAACAGCATCCGTAGTCCTTTCGTGCTCTGCACTACCCACCCCCTCCCCTGACGCCTGAAGTCTGAATAAAGAATTAAACTGCACGACAGTGAGTGCCTCCAATTCTCTCTCTTTTTTGAAATTCCTGGATATGTCTTTGGAGTGTGAGAGAAAACCAGAGGAAACATGGGGAGAACATACAAACTCCTTGCAGATGTTGTCCTTGGTGGGATTTAAACCCAATACCCCAATGCTGCAAAGCAACAGTGCTAACCACTGAGCCACCATGCTGCCCACTGACTGGCTGTATGTTTAGGGATTTTGTCCACCTGCTTAAAAAATTTGGAGCCAATCACATTCAATGATGGATAAGTATCTGGAGGACAGGACAAGTCCTCCATGGTGAGAGACATTCCGGTCAACCACTTTCTACTCTGTCCATCAGAATCAAGCACTGAGGAACCCCCTCTATTAACCCCCAATATTTTTCATATGAGTTCTTAAAACTTGACAACCCCCTTTAAATCGAGATTTTGCCTAAGAAAAAAAATGTAGTTACAAATCTGCTTTTAAATGCACTGTTGCTAAATATAATTTTTCTTCTTTGCAGATGTGGTCCTTGGTGGGATTTAAACCCAATACCCCAATGCTGCAAAGCAACAGTGCTAACCACTGAGCCACCATGCTGCCCACTGACTGGCTGTATGTTTAGGGATTTTGTCCACCTGCTTAAAAAAATTGGAGCCAATCACATTTATTGATGGATAAGTATCTGGAGGACAGGACAAGTCCTCCATGGTGAGAGACATTCCGGTCAACCACTTTCAACTCTGTCCATCAGAATCAAGCACTGAGGAACCCCCTCTATTAACCCCCAATATTTTTCATATGAGTTCTTAAAACTTGACAACCCCCTTTAAATCGTAATTTCCGCTGAGAAAAAAAAATATACTTACAAATCTGCTTTTAAATGCACTGTTGCTAAATATCCTTTTTCTTCCTTGCAGATGTTGTCCTTGGTAGGATTTAAACTCAATACCCCAATGCTGCAAAGCAACAGTGCTAACCACTGAGCCACCATTCTGCCCACTGACTGGCTGTATGTTTAGGGATTTTGTCCACCTGCTTAAAAAAATTTGGAGCCAATCAGATTCCATGATGGATAAGTATGTAGAGGACAATTCGCGTCAACCACTTTCTACTCTGTCTAACAGAATCCTGCACTGAGGAACCCCCTCTATTAACCCCCAATATTTTTCATATGAGTTCTTAAAACTTGACAACCCCCTTTAAATCGTGATTTCCGCTAAGAAGAAACATTTTGTACAAATCTGCTTTTAAATGCACTGTTGCTAAATATAATTTTTCTTCCTTGCAGATGTTGTCCTTGGTGGGATTTAAACCCAATACCCCAATGCTGCAAAGCAACAGTGCTAACCACTGAGCCACCATTCTACCCACTGACTGGCTGTATGTTTAGGGATTTTGTCCACCTGCTTAAAAAATTTGGAGCCAATCAGATTCCATGATGGATAAGTATCTAGAGGACAAGACAAGTGAGAGACATTCGAGTCAACCCCTTTCTACTCTGTCCATCAGAATCCTGCACAGAGGAACCCCCTCTATTAACCCCCAATAGGTTATTTTCCAAATGAGTTTTTAAAACTTGACAACCCCCTTTAAATCCACTAAGAAAAAAAATGTAGTTACAAATCTGCTTTTAAATGTACTGTTGCTAAATATCATTTTTCTTCAAAGCAAAGGACTCGGTTATTTCATGGGTGAGCCAATGTTAATCTCATAATGGTAAATGTGTCCCATAATTAAAACATGTCTGATCTCCGCAAAGTATTCTCCTATGTGTAGTGGATGCTCCTCGTTGGCATATGTATCTGAGCTATCTATTAGCATATCAAAACTGTTAATCAAATGCCTGATTCATTTTACTGGGCTTGACTTAATTTGTGATAAGAGGCATATAAGAGCATTTAGGCTGATGGAAGCGCGGCCTTTTTTTTTTTTCCGCTGTGTGAATAACTGAAATTCATATACGCTATTCATCCTTAAAGCAACTTGCTGTCACTACTGAACTGTAATGAATTCCATCTTTATGCCATTAGTCGGCTTTGGATGTTCACAAACACGAGCAAAGAACTCATTTTCCACTGCTTAAATCGCACAATGAGGCAAGCTACTAATTCTCTAAATGAAATGGTTTGTGGCCACTCAAGCAGAGATTTAATATATCATGGCAAATTAGGTTGATTTTAATAAATGACTTATCTCCCTGAATACTTTACATATGCTTATGAGCGAATACAAATGCACGGAAAAAAACCTGGTTCGTTTTCAAAAGAGATTAGAAGAGAGAGAAAAGAAATATACGAAATTGAAAAAATGCGTAAATAAATAGCTGCGGATGTAACAACAGCAACGAAGAAGAAGTGTTTTGTGTCGGAATCTTAAGGGAATTCTGTTTATATTCTTAAAGCTTTAATAAACTACAAAAACAATTCAAAACAGATTAGAATTAGGGTGCAAATCCTTAGGTTGAGTTTATTATTATTCGCCCCGTATGAATAAGGTATAGGCAAACAGATGTTGCACATACATAATACATGGGAATAAAAAGAGAAAAAAAAAAATCATGTTTTCTATGGCACTCTATGGATAATGTCAATTAAGCTCATCAGCTCCCTCTAGTGGTAGTTGCAGGTACTCTGATTTTTAACATTTACGTGCAATGTAATGCCAAGGGTGTTGTCTGGTGGTCGTGTGGTTTTGTATTCTGTTTACCCCTTGGCTTTTGTCATCTACGCCACTTTTCCACTTCAATATGGCATCACCTACTATTATTGTCTCAATAAATATTTTCTAATATTTTCATTAATAAATTCTTCCTGGTCCTTTCTTCTTTGTTTTTTTACATTTGATAGTATTATGGTGATATTTTGTATTTAGGTATTGCGCTTTTTCTGGGTTTATATTTCTATAAATCTGTTGTCCAATAGGGATCAGTATCCCATCCACATTCAACAGGTGTTTAGAAGCGGAGTTGCTGCAAAAAGAAAATGTAACTTGTGTACTCAATCTTAACATAGGTATTTAGTGTTATAAAACAAGTCTTCCTACCATAGTAAATGAATGCTTATCACTAAGGACCAACCCCTGCATGAAATAAAGAGGCTGCAAAGTTAGCAAAGCGCTGCAGCCTCTTCACAGCGTTCATTCAGTATACGTACAATGTCTTGTTCACTTGAATAGAGTGGTGTTGAGACTTTCTGCTCAGCCCGTGGCTGAGACTTTCTGCTCAGCACGTGGCTGAGACTTTCTGCTCAGCACATGGCTGAGACTTTCTGCTCAGCCCGTGGCTGAGACTTTCTGCTCAGCCCGTGGCTGAGACTTTCTGCTCAGCACGTGGCTGAGACTTTCTGCTCAGCACGTGGCTGAGACTTTCTGCTCAGCACGTGGCTGAGACTTTCTGCTCAGCACGTGGCTAAGACTTTCTGCTCAACACGTGGCTGAGACTTTCTGCTCAGCCCGTGGCTGAGACTTTCTGCTCAGCACGTGGCTGAGACTTTCTGCTCAGCACGTGGCTGAGACTTTCTGCTCAACACGTGGCTAAGACTTTCTGCTCAACACGTGGCTGAGACTTTCTGTTCAGCACGTGGCTGAGACTTTCTGCTCAGCACGTGGCTGAGACTTTCTGTTCAGCACGTGGCTGAGACTTTTTGCTCAGCACGTGGCTGAGAGTACAAGAGGAAAAGCTAAAGAGATTTTTGGTCTTACACTTTTTTTAATGACCAGGGGTCTAATCTTCATCAATCATAGTGTTTGTCATACCAGTAACTTACACGCCTTTTCAGCGCTAACTTACTTGCTGCGTTAAGTGCTCTGCTTCCCTAGTGTCTCTTGCAGCATTTCAATCACTTCTGGATCCTCATGTGACTGCAGAGTCTCCACCTGACTATAAGGAGGCGTGGCCAGACTCTACTGGAATTTAACCCATTGTGTACTGCAGAGTTTTACTTCCCTGACCTATTCCCTGCTAGCAGGGGATATATGAAGGAGCTCTTCCTCCCACACCTTGCCTGAACTTAGGTTCGTAGTTTCAGTCCGTCTCGTGATCTGTTTTGTCTCTCCCGTTTCCATCAAGGCTAGTTCTCTTATTTTGTTTGACCTCTGCACTCCTCACCCCGGTTTTGTAATTTGATCCTGTGTGCTGCCTGCACTGACCACGGACTGACTCATCACATTTCTGTCTTCTCCTCTTTGTGCCTCGTACTCCTGCCTTGACCCATTAGTCAGCTGCTGCAGGTCCGGAGATTGCTCTGGAGTGGTACCTGGTGACTAAACTAATGGTACAAAGCTATCCTCACCGTCAGAGGCTCTAGTGAAGATCAGGTAGTCACGCCCTTCCAGGGTCAGCCTCTTCAGAGGAGCAGTGTTATGGTATATCCATGACATAGGCCATAATATTCTATGGTAGCACCTAATTTTTTTTAAAGGAATTTATCATCAAAAGTGTGTTAAAATACCACCAGAATATTACATGGCTCATTAAGTTACAGCATTTATAAAACGAGACGAATTTCACTAATAAAACCACAGCACAGTGCACTCACTGATCATTTATCTCGGTAGTGCTGTCGTGGGAACTAATCAGGGTCTGTATTGATTGATGTCTCGCATGGTGTTAACTGTGCAAAGAAACATGTCAACCCAGGTAGAGAGGGTATGCAAGCGGCTGAAAGACTATAACTAGTCCCCATGGCAGCACCACCTAGATGACTAGTAAAAGTGGCATGTCTTGGTTTTATAAGTTCAATTTCTTTTTTTTTAAAGCTGCAAGTTGAACACTGGGCACCTAGAAAGGTATTAGGTGCCCATTGCATGCTGGTGGTTTTCAGAACCACAAATTTGACGACAGGTTCCTTATACAGTTTACAATCTGTGCTGATTTGTGCATCTGCAGTTACCCATCTGCATGTAACGTTCTGTTCTGACCTGAGGAGAAGGATGTAATTACTTTTGGATGGGTTTGTCATTTTATCAGATACTTTCCAGGTATCGTACAAGTATGTTGTGTTCTCCCATTGAAATAACAGGAAAGCTCCCAGCGGAGGTGAAGTGCCTTACTGATGGCTCACACCTGAAATGCTTATGTGTCACGGATGACAGACAGTCCTGTGGTGTCTGGCTGTAGAAGGTCGCGACATTTGGCTACCAAACTGCTCCCTAACATTTTATTCTTCCTGTAGTGGTGTAAGTGGTATCCTATTTATCTTCTCTGTGGGGGTTAATCCATTTCCTTTTAGGACCCTACAGATATCTTCACCTTTCAGCTGTTAATCATCATTACTTCCCCTTATGTATTTAAATACCCATATTTCCCCTAGCTGTTTGCTGGTGATGGAGCTATATTCCTATACAGGCCTTGGATGCAAGCAGTCAGATAGTATTCATTTGAATAAACATTGTTGTTCGTTGCTGTACCTCTCCCCAAGTCATCCTGGAGATAAGTTGTTCGTATACTTTCACCTGTATGTGTTCTTTAGCACTTAGTGGGGTTGACTAAGTGCCTTTCATGAGTTCCTTACATAGGGCCCAGATCAGGGTCAGCCAGGGACAGGTATTCTGCTCGGCGCATATGTGCAAAACCTATCTAGCTTGGCATGGGCCACCATCTGACCCTTCCCTAGACATAGGATTTCCCTTTCCTTCCCTGTCACCGCACGCGTGGTACTTCTCCATACCTAGTATGATAGTATCATACTACATAAAAAAAGAACACTTTGACACATAGCAAATAAAAAATGTACATATTTTAATCATCATAAATATATAAAAGCATCTATACAGTCATATCAATAAGGCACCATAAACCGATGCAAATAGTCAAAGAAATCCCATGATTTTTTTTTATGCAAACGTATATAGTTCTGCCAGGCAAACTAGAATAAAACATTTTATGTCAATGTATAATTTTGTACGTAACACCAAATGTTAGCATTTTAGCACACATTCTTGCTATATAAACCTTTGCCAAGATTTTCCGGCAGAGAACCTCTTTTAGAAACTGTTAAATATTTATGTGGCTTTTTGCGCTTGATTGAAAACAACAAGAATGCGATTATTAAAGTCAAAAACGTGGGTTCGGGTAAACGATATGTGGCCTGGATTTCTCCATTAAATTCATATTATTATTGACATAATAAAAAGCTGATTTTTTTTTTAGGATCAAAACTGGAACAAATCTGGAGGAAGCAACAAAGTCCTGCAATCCCGTTCCCATACAAAGACCCCATCTAATTTTTTTCTTTTTAATCCAGCATCAATGAGCGAAGCGCCTCTGCAGCTTCCACTGTCACGGTCATCTTACCAATTATACTCTCTCCAGACACTGAATCATAAACTGGATCAGGAAAAAGAAAAAAAATATATAGTTAACAAAACCACAATCTCACTGGGGGATTTTTCGTCTAGAAGGCACATGAGACCAGTTATCTATAATGGACCATCATGCTAAACCACTGTGTCATCCAAACATGCATTATCAATGATTACGCCAATTATCAATAATAATAATAAAAGCAGCTTATTATAAGGCAACCCCCATAGCTTGGCAAGGCTTTCTGTACTGGCTGCTTAGGATTCCATCATGGAACACTTTCAGAATAAGCCATGTAACGTTCCCCTGTTTATTGTGAAGATATAAAAGACAGATGGCTTGGGAGAGCATGAAAAGGGGCTTCTTGCCTTTGGCAAAAGACAGGCAATAAAAATAAAAAAAAAAAAAGATTCCATTGTGGTTGCTCGCTATGTCATTTCTGATACTGGCCACCAATTAAAACCCTAGGCAATATATCCTTTTCCTGAAGCAGCAAAAATACAAGTTAATGAATGACAGAACAGCAATTAATAATTACTTTTGCTTTAAAGGGTATGCTGGGCTACAGAAATGATCACTGATCCACTGGATAGGTGAGAATTGTTCATTTGTTGTGGGTACTGCCATGGGGTAGACTTGTACCCCCCATCCTCATTAAATTGTTGTGGGTACCGCCATGGGGTAGACTTGTACCCCCCAGTCTCATTAAATTGTTGTGGGTACCACCATGCGGTAGATTTGTACCCCTTATTTTCGTTAAATTGTTGTGGGTACTGCCATGGGGTACACTTGTATCCCTCAATCTCATTAAATTGTTGTGGATACCACCATGGTGTAGATTTGTACCCCTTATTTTCATTAAATTGTTGTGGGTACCACCATGGGGTAGACTTGTACCCCCATTCGCCACTATATATCCAGAGCCTGCAAAACCACAATCAAGATGAGTTGAATAAATAAGCTGGTGCGCAGCTGCTCTGCTGCTCCAAAGTCTACATGGCACAGCTGCCCAAAGCTATCTTAATATCTTTAGTGCCAGAATGGACTGGCAGGGCTCATGTACAGCAACTTCAGTCAACTTTTCCTACCTGCTGTCTTGACGCTTAGAAAGAGTCAGGATAAAATACAGGTTAGGGTTCCTTCACACATTAATAATTTTTCTTGTATGCAAAAAATGGTTTGTGTTTCATCAATTCTCTTGATCAGGGTGTCAGTGTCAATTTTTACTATCTAAATTTGGTTAGATTGTCTTGGATTGATAAAAATGAGGTTAATTACGCTTCTCCTATCAAACAGTCCAGAAAAAACAGATGGCACACAAATGACATGTGACTTCATCGCTGAAGTCAAACACTGGGAGCTGCAGCAGATAATCAGCGCCAAACCAGGGAGGTTTTTTTTTGTTTAAAACAAATTGCACCTGGAGATTGGGTCTTTCTGAAATTATAGAACTCCTCAAATAAAGGCAAGATGAGGGACATCTCAACTCACTTCCCCCTCCCCACCAGATTCTTAAGGTGGTGTCACACACAGCGACGGAGACAACGACGTCGCTGCTATGTCACCATTTTCTGTGACGTAGCAGCGACGTCCCGTTGCTGTCGCTGTGTGTGACATCCAGCAACGAGCTTGCCCCTGCTGTGAGGTTGCTGCTCGTTGCTGAATGTCCTGCTTCATTTTTTGCTTGTTGCTCTCCCGCTGGGAAGCACACATCGCTGTGTGTGACAGTGAGAGAGTAACGAACTGAAGCGAGCAGGGAGCAGGAGCCGGCATCTGGCAGCTGCGGAAAGCTGTAACCACTGTAAACATTGGGTAACCAAGGGAAGACCTTTCCCTGGTTACCCGATATTTACCTTCGTTACCAGCATCCGCCGCTCTCACGCTGCCTGTGCTGCCGGCTCCTGCTCCCTGCACGCCAGAGTACACATCGGGAAATAAGCAAAGGTTTGCTTATTAACCCGATGTGTACTCTGGCGTTCAGGGAGCCAGCGCTAAGCGGTGTGCGCTGGTAACCAATGTAAATATCGGGTAACCAAGCCCTTGGTTACCCAATATTTACCTTAGTTACCAAGCGAAGCACCGTTTCCACGCGTCGCTGTTGGCTGGTCACTGGTGAGATCTGCCTGTTTGACAGCTCACCAGCGACAATGCAACGACGCAGCAGCGATCCTGATAAGGTCAGGTCGCCCGTCGTGATCGCTGCTGCGTCGCTATGTGTGAACCCAGCATTACACTTGCCTGCACTCATCTTGCTACAATGACAATGGCAGGAAATGCCCACTCATGAACTCATGACTGGCGGGGACAGAGCTGCAGGAATTAGTGTCGATGTATATTTTTTTATTCCCTTTAAAGGGAACCTGTAAGTAATCTGAGAGCAGCATGATATAGGGTAGAGACCCAGATTCCTGCAATGTGTCACTTACTGGGCTGCTCAGTGTAGTTTTGATAAAATAACTTTTACCAGCAGGAAATTATGAATAGAGGACTAGTAACCTGCTGTCCTCCAAATAAAACCTGTTGACCAAGTCCCTTTAAAGTATTGAATCCATTCTCCAACCATTCATTAATTTCGGTCTGCTCCACTTGTGCATTAGGCAGACTATCAACACAAGACTAATGATGTGTGAAGGGGGCTGACTGGCTCATTTCAATATCAAAGTCAGCCCCCTTATCAATCTATGATTTAGCTGAGACAGAGGTTGGCTTAGTAATTGAAATGAGAGTTATTTTGTCTACTTTTCTTCTATGGAGCATTGTTAGTAAGACTCAGAACAAAGCTGGTCCTTTAAAGAGAATCTGTCACCAATTTTTTGCTACCTCATCTGAGAAGAGCATGACATAGGGACAGAGTCCATGATTTCAGTGTTGTGTCATTTACCCCGCGGACAACACTGGCAGCTTTCAGCCTATGCACAAAGTACATAGAAAGCTGCCAATGAGTATTGGGGGTGGGGTTAAAAATAGCCAGGGGGTGGAACGATTAAGGTCGCCAGAATCACAACCGCGACCGGGCCTGGGGATGCAGGGGACCCGCCAGCGCAAGCCCCTGTTTCAGCTGGATGTACATCCAAGGCTGCACATCCAGCTGAAATGCATTGCGGTGCAGAGACCCAACGGGTCCCCGTACTGCGATACACGCTACCGGCCAAACAGAAGACGGCAGCTTTCATCTGTGTCCCAATGACTGAGGGCAGCACATGAAAATGACTTAATGCATTGCAATAGCATCAACACAAATGAAAGCTGTCGGAGACTGTGTGCTGGCTACACAGGAGGATGGTGCGCGGCGTGGGAGCCAGGGACAGTGATTACATTATTGTTGTTTTTTGCATTAAACAGAACAGAGACATATTTACTAGAATGGGGTCATATATACCAGGAGGGGGACAGTATATACTGGGAAGGGACAGTATATACCAGGAGGGGGACAGAATATACCAAGAAGGGGACAGTATATACTAGGATGGGCCCAGAAGGGGGACAGTACAGTATACACCAGGAGGGCCCCAGGAGGGGGGACAGTATATACTAAAGGAGCCCCAGGAAGGGGACAATAGATACCAGGAGGGGAGCAGTATGTACCAGGAGGGGCCCAGGATAAGGACATTTTTTACCAGGATGAGGTTATATATACATCAGGATGTGGGCTAGAATGGGGAACATATATACTAGGATGGGGGATATATATGCCAGGATGGGGGACACACCAGGATGGGGGGCATATTTACCAGGATGGGGACATATTTAAATAGGAAGGAGCCCAGGATGGGGGACATTAGAATAGGGTGGGGGACATTATTACATAATGGGTGGGGGGCAATTTGTAAGTCTTTATAGGATTTAGAATGCTAAATGTATACATACATATACATACATACAACCAACATAAGGAAGTGGGGCCCCCAAGTCCAAATTTTGCACTGAGCCCATTGAATTCTTGCAACGCCACTGAACACAGCTCATGAATGTGGAGGACTACCTGGCAGTAGGTTTACCTGTGATAATCTCCTGTTGGTAAACTGGCGTTTTTTTTTTTTCAAAACTACAGCCAGCAGCCCAGTAAGTGACACATCACAGTAAACAGGGTCTCTGTTTTGCTGTTCTCAGATTAGGTTGCACAAATCTGGTGACAGATTCCCTTTAAGGACAACTAATATCTCATCCAATTTTTGAAGTAAAGGTGTACCGGTGATTTTGGTGAATCCCCCATGTGAGGCAGCTCGGGGAGGCAAGGCTTAAAACAACAGAAATAGGCATTTTTCTTGTTAACTCTGTTTAACCTGCTGAACTACAGTGCTGCTATACAGCTCCATAATCAGTTGGGAAAGAAATATCCTGAAAGTGAGCACATAGGTTGTCAAACTCAATTTCAGAAGCCAGCCGAAGATTAGACTTAAACTGACGAGAAAGTTGGGAAGAGAAGCTTAAGAAAACATTAAAGCATTTTTATCTCCAAGTAGAAAGCAAATTACTTCCACATGTCGTGGGCTCTGGTTACTATTGCGTCCCAGCTAGTTAGCTGCAGTTTGATGTTGCCGGTATTAAAATTTGATGACTTTTCTACATTATCATGATTTATACCCGGGGTGTTAACGTAAAAACATGAAGAAGATACTTACTCTCCAGGTCTCTATTGATGATGTCTTGGCCAGTATGCAATATATCTCTCAGGCTGACATTACTGAAGCCTATGTCGTCACACTCCAGGTCCTGCTCATCATCGGGAGGGTCACTGACCACCGTAAATTTAATGCTGTCGAATAGAAAACAACAATCGTAAGCAATAGACAAGCTTAGGATAGGATACAGTCCCATCGATCAAGAAATGGTCCATGTACTGAAAAATGTTCACCATGAGTCCACAAGAGATACGTTAATGATACACGAATAATGAGAAAATGCAAACATTTTCGAAACATCTCGATTTATTCAGGTTCAAGCATGAGTGCCACACTTAGAACCTTACATGAAAAGGAAACAACAAAAAGGGAGCGCAATGTTAAAAAATCCTTTGGTCCCTTTTCCTTATTATAATTTTCTTAAAAATCCTTTGGCCTCATTTCCTTATTAGCACTCCACCAGACTGACTTCTTTTGTTTCTTGTATACATTTAGAACCTTGGCTGCTATTAATAAGGTTATTATTTTGCCACGCTGAAGGCACTTGGGCCAGAAATCATCAAGATCCGCTGCTGGCAGCTCCTCAGCAATTGCCAAGCAATGACAATGTAGTGGTGCTCAATAGGAGACATATTCCTCCGGCCACTGCAGGCCATGGTAGCACATCCAACATAAAAACTGTCATTGTTGTGTTGAAAAATGGGTCTTGCGGCACTCTGGACTAATGAAGGCACCACTGATTCCACAAACAAATCAATGTAATGCCAAGCTGTTCCTATACCTGGACTGAAGAATAGAATGGTTTGGCTACTGTACATTGTGCCACATCACACTATAATCCCGGACGTAGGACTGGTGTGCTGTTCCTCATGAAGGCCTCTTCTTAGCGCTGCCCATGTGATCTGTTCAGATTTGAAAAACGGCAAGTAGTGATCCATTCTGTACCGCAAGTGAGATTAGACGCCACGAAGCAAGCCATAAGGGGTACTTTGCACGCTGCGACATCGCAGGACGATGCTGCGATGCCGAGCGCGATAGTCCCCGCACCCGTCGCAGCTGCGATATCCTTGTGATAGCTGCCGTAGAGAACATTATCGCTACGGCAGCTTCACATGGACTCACCTGTCCTGCGACGTCGCTCTGGCCGGCGACCCGCCTCCTTATTAAGGGGGCGGGTCGTGTGGCGTCACAGCGACGTCACACGGCAGGCGGCCAATAGGAGCGGAGGGGCGGAGATGAGCGGGATGTAAACATCCCGCCCACCTCCTTCCTTCCGCATATCCTACGGAAGCCGCGGTGACGCCGGTAGGAGTCAGCGATGTGTGCTGCCGCAGTAGCGAGGAACAACATCGGACCGTCGAGTCAGCGTAATTATGGATTACGCCGACGCTGCACCGATGATACGATTATGACGCTTTTGCGCTCGTTAATCGTATCATCGAACCTTTACACACTACGATGTCGCATGCGATGCCGGAAGTACGTCATTTTCAATTTGACCCCACCGACATCGCACCTGCGATGTCGTAGTGTGAAAAGCCCACCTAAGGCATCAAACATTGTCTACTCAAACCATCAGGAGGCATGTGCATGACATTGGGCTACTAGCCAAACGTCCAGCTGCAAGTGCTTTAATTGACCTCATGCCAACAGTGTCAAAGGCTACCACGCTGAGACTATAACGTAAACTGGAATGGAGGACTATCATCTTCAGCGTTGAGTCACACTTTTGTCTTGAACACAATGAATGGTGGAGACTAATCTAGAGATCAAATGGGCAGGTCTCCACGAAAGTATTTTGAATTATCCCAGGATCTTTTTTTCAACACGACGACACTAGGATGCAGGTGTATTGTGCTACTGTGAGCAGCCTGCATGGCCTAACAGCGCTACCAAGGCCTGCAACCATGACGTGTGTCCCATATCTGAGATGTCAAAGGAGCTGCCAGCAGTGGATTTTGATGATTTATGTTATTGAAAGGCAGAACATTCCTCAGACAACCATTAATAACCTGACTGAGAGCAGCCAAGGTTGTAAGTGTGGGGGATTCTCCATATGACATTCATACTCCATAATTCATTTATTAAAGATATTTTTACAATTTAGTTCCATTTCTTCATCATTTGCATATCAGTAATGTGTCTATTCATGCTGTGGTTTCTATAATCCCACAACTTTAGCTTCTTTGTGTTCTTGGAGATTTGATTATACAGCTTTAGGCTAAGTTAAGACGACCGTTAATTTTCCCATCTGAGAAGATTGGAACAATTATGCTAAACCAATTTTCTCGTTTGTAGAGAGGATAGAATAAAAAAAAATTATTTATATCTAATCTGACATCATAGGACCCATTGACTTGAATGTCGACTGCCATCTGATTTATGGAGGCAACTCGTGCCGGCAGTGTCACAGGTGTAAAACGTGTGACAGACAGTATTGTGGTGTCAGGCTATAGAAGGTCACAGCGTTTGGCTGCACAACTGCTCCCTGACCTTCTATTATTCCTGCTTGGTGTATTGGGTATCATATGTATCTCCTCTGCTTGGTTTGCATCCCTTTCCCTTTAGGACCCTGTGGAGTTCCTCACCCTTTCAGCTGGGTTTCATCAACACTTCCCTTTATGTATTTATATATCCTCATTTCCCTTTACTTTGTGCTGGTAATAGTTCTAATATCCTTAATAAGTCTTCAGTGCAAGCACGTGGCTTGTATAAGTGTGGAGAAACTGAGTCATCTGGAGATAAGTTGTTCACTTTCCCCCTGTTTGTTATCCCTGTGTCTTCTTTAGAGCTTAGTGGGGTTGACTAAAGACACTGTTCACATAGCAATGTCGTTAGCGAGATCGGTGAAACGTCATAGGGTTTTGTGACGTAACAGCGACCTCGCTACGTGTGACACATAGCAGCGACTGCCCCCCGCTGCGATATCGCCAATCGTACCTGAACGTCCTGGTTAATTTTTTGATCATTGGTGCCCCGCTGGGCAGCATGCATTGCTGTGTTTGACGCCATAACAACGACGAGCGACCTCATTGGCACGCCTGGGTGGAAACACTACGCCTCTATCGAGGTCTGAGTTGTCAGAATAGCTGCTGTGTGACAGGGTCCCAACGACCGCCGAGGTCGTTATACGGATCGCCGTATCATTGCTGCATCGTTAATTACATCTGCCTGTTTTCCAGCTCACTAGCGACCATGTAGCGACGTACCAGCGAACCTGAAGAGGTTGTATCGTTGTCGGGATCGCTGGAACGTCGCTACGTGTAACGGGACCCTAAGGGCTCATCCCATCCGCTCCCTAACTAGGGCCTACTTCAGGGTCAGCCAGGGTCAGCTATCCTGCTTGGCGAATAGGTGGGGAACCTATCTACGGTGGTGAGGGAAACCAGGGCCCAGTGGTAGGCTTGGTCAGGGGTCACTATCTCTCTTTTCTTTAGGGACAGGGTTTCCCATTTGCCGTTCACGTGGTACTTCCCTGTACCTAGCGTGACAGGCAACATTTTTTTTCCTTGGAGTGCAAGGGGAATAAAAATCGGACATGAGCACGGCAATTGGATGAGTTCTTTCATTCTTTTTACCAAGAAATTGGTTGAAACAATGACCGTAGTACACTTATAGGCAAATCCTATAAATGCATACATACATAGTACCAATGTGAAGAAACAAACACATTTTGTTCTAAAACATTCTCCAGGACCCAGTTTTTCTACATGAAGGGTTTATTACAGTCCTGACATTTTTTTTTCTCCTTAAAGAAAGTGTTATTTATTTATTTTTTTGACAAAGTGATTAATAGGGAATCTGTCCCACAAACCCTTCGGTGACCTGACTCTGGATCAAAACTAACCACAGTAAAACGCTGCTTCCTCTGTAAAATGTGGAAAACACACACCCTTGGTAGCTTATGAAATTTAAGACGGGCTTTTAAGACCGAGAAAGATGTATGTGTTCTTTAAGCTGTATTTCGACATCCAGACTTCGTGGCCGAGCTTTCGTCCTCCTTCTAAGATGCTTAATTGCAGGGCAATGCGCAAGATGCTTTGAATTTGTGGTTTGTGTAACAGTCAAACTCCATTTTGGGCTGGCTCCGGGACCAGAATGCAAGACATGGCGGATTTTGATGTTTCTTGGCAGCACGGATCAAGCTATGATCTGCTTGTAAAGATAACTCGTTTAAGGTTCGGAGTAAACCTCATTTGATTATATTAAAAGTGGATCTTGGCTTCATCGGAGCAAAGTAAGAAAGAAAAAAAACTACTTCTAAAAAAAACCTTCTAATTTCTGTCACATTTGGAGAGATCTTAATGCGCTTTTCTTCTCTTACGGGGCTAACAAACAATATTATCACCGTGAATCAGATGTAATTAGTAGTGGCATTAGTTGCGGGCGCGTAAGAAACATTACCCAGGTCCGTGGCCAAGAAGACGGCCGGCCAAGAAACTGGATGGAGGAGAAGATTAAAGTAGTCTGAGGATCGAGGAAAAAGTGGTTAATGTCTAGTATCGCATCCCTTGGAATTAGCTGTAGTACCAGACACAACCTATAGACAAGGGTGGCGCTATTTCTTGGGAAAAAACAGGCCTTTCTTCTTCTTTACTCATTATCAATTGCCGTATTTTTCCTTTTACAAGACACACCCCCAATTTTGAGAAAAAAAAAAAGGTAAAAAAAAAAAAGGGGGGGGGTCCGTCTTATAATCCAGTGATGTCTTAACTTTTGGGTGGCAGTGGTGGTGGAGCGAGGTCACAGAAAGCAGGGGCGGTGCTGCAGGCGGTGCGGCGGGTGTCCCGGATGCTCGCTGCGGGCACTATGAGGCAGGAGAATCCAGAAACTGTTGGCAGTGCAGGCTTCAAAGAAATGGCACCCGGAGTTGGCGTGTGTGCAGATTGATCTATCGGCTCATTGAGAAGCCAAGATCTCATCTGTACACGCTCCGCTTCTGGAAGCATTTTTCGTTAACTCCGCTGCTTGGAGATCAATGGGCCAGAGGCGGTGCATGCGCAGATGAGATCTTGAGCCGAGAGCTCAATCTGCACACGCGCAGACTTCGAGCGCCATTATTTGAAGCCTGCACCGCTGACATTTTCAGGATGCTCCCTTCCTTACCCCCCCACAGCGAGCATAGCCCGCATCAGCATCAGCACCACCCACAGAACAGCGCACAGCCCGCAGCATTGCTCCGCCTCCTGTGACCCCTCTCCACCATCCACCGGTAAGCTACATTTGGCTTATAAACACGCACCTCCCATTTTCTTGCCATGTTTTTGGGAGGAAAAGTGTGCGTTATAATCTGAAAAATATGGTACTTATAAGCGTTTCAATGACTTGCCCTTGATTTCAATTTGTCCTATATTCTCCATCAAGTAGAATGATGCCACTCCATTCTTAAGTCACGAGTGAGAGATTAGAGGATATGAACATGAGAGGACATTTTTTTTTTAAGAAAATGCATGTAATTCTGACTAAACTGCAGATTTAAAAGGTTATTTCTTTTTTTTTTTAAAGGGATTCTGTCAACAGGTTTTTGCAACCTCATCTTAGAGCAGCATGATGAATGTAAAGAGATCTTCAATCCAATGATGTATCACTTAGATTACTGACCGCAGCCGTTCTAATACGATCAGAATTGTAGCATTAGGGGTGCTTCACGCATAGCGAGATCGCTGCCGAGATCGCTGCTGAGTCACGGTTTTGGTGACGCAGCAGTGACCTCATTAGCGATCTCGCTGTGTGTGACACTGAGCGGCGATCTGGCCCCTGCTGTGAGATCGTTGCTCGTTACACACAGCCCTGGTTCGTTCTTTTTATTGTTGCTCTCCCGCTGTGAAGCACACATCGCTGTGTGTGACAGCGAGAGAGCGACGAAATGAAGCGAGCAGAGAGCAGGAGCCGGCATCTGGCAGCTGCGGTAAGCTGTAACCAGGGTAAACATCGGGTAACCAAGGTGGTTACCCGATATTTACCTTCGTTACCAGCCTCCGCCGCTCTCACGCTGCCTGTGCTGCCGGCTCCTGCTCTCTGCACATGTAGCTGCAGTACACATCGGGTAATTAACCCGATGTGTACTGTAGCTAGGAGTGCAGGGAGCCAGCGCTAAGCAGTGTGCGCAGCTCCCTGCTCTCTGCACATGTAGCGACGTTATGATCGCTGCTGCTTCTGCTGTGTTTGACAGCTAAGCAGCGATCATAACAGCGACATACAAGGTCGCGTCACAGAAAATGGTGACGTAACAGCAACGTCGTTGTCGCTATGTGTGAACCCAGCCTTAGCGTCCCTACAGGGACACAGACTTACTCACTGCCCTGGCCGGGTCCGATTCTCCCTTGCTGCCATGCGGCCTTCCACATGCTCTCCTGCCTTCCTCCCCTCCCGGGCCCTGTACAAGCCGCACAGGGTTCCCGGGAAATCACCTAAGACACGCGCACACACCAGCCCTCCTCTTAAAGGGTTGGCATGCCATATTCTGGAAATGCCTCTCAGCCTATGGATGAGAAGCACTGTGTATTTAAAGCACCCTCTCATTAGGGGAGGTTCCTGCACAATGTTCCCAGTTAGTCAATGTCCTGTTTGTCTTTGTCAGTCACCTGTACGGGAGTCTGTCTTCCCATATCTATTTGTCCCTGCCATGCCCACCATTCCTGCCCATACCCACCTGTCCAGCCATGCTCAGTCATCCCGCTTGTATCTGAGTCTATCACCTGTCCTGGTGGTCAGCTGCCACAGTCCCGGTCACTGCCCTCAGAGTTGTACCAGGCATACGCATTGTAGTAATTGCTTAGTTAAGCCCCTCTCACTAAAAGGGTAAGCCCATGTCCGCCCTGAGGTCCAGTGGGTCCACTAATCCCACTCACTGCCCTTACACCGGCCTCAAGAGTTACAAGATTTTAGATTTAATCATGTAGCAGAGCTGCCCGCCCACACCAGGCTCTGTATAGACATTGTACATTAACAGTGAAATGCCAATCAGAGAAGGGGGCGTTCCGGACTGTTCTGCGCTTGACATTTTAGGCCTGCTGCTTAAACAAATGCAGCAAATAAACAACAGATCGGACCTTGATAAGACAGGCATCCCTGTATTTTATGTTTTAACCCTTGCAGCATGCAAAAACCTGCTGACAGATTACCTTTAAATGTCAGTTCATGTGATTTCTACATCTTTTGAGTATCACTATACATAGCAAACTGCAGAATATGTTACAGTGAATCCATAAGTGACGGCAGGGTCTGTACCCCTTATCTGCCATCTTATCAACCTTCTTCTAAACCGACTTATTACAACAGGTTACAAATCCATTTAGAAGATGGTTTAGAAGAGCATTTAAAATTTACAGACCCTGCCGTCAGAGAAGCTCACTGAAGGATTCACTGTTAACTCATTCTTCTCCATAGAGGCTGCAAAAGCCAAATGGTTTAACAATTTTTTTATAACAGCCTATGCAGTAGAGGTGTATTACTGGAGAAAGGTTGATACCTTGCATTGTTGGCGTTAGGATCCTTTAGGACAGATCTTACGGAGTCTCGATTTGATTGATTATTTGACTTATCTAGATGAATCACTGCAGGGATTTAAAACAAAACAAGTTAAGGACTTCTACAAGACATCTTACAACTCAGACAATAAAATAAATATATCATTAATATATATAAAAAAATCCACCGGCTACTAGAATAGACGCAATACATTTGTGCTTCCAGTTTCTGCATCTCACTAGTCAGCTTTGCTGTATAGATTTAGACAAGATGAGCAGAGCCATCTTAATATCATTAATAAGTCGGTGAGTTAATATAAAAAATAATGGAAGTAATTAACACTACACACACAGATAATGTTCTGTATGTATCTCTCCTAAAATTCTCTGGTCAACTGGGCACAAAAATCATCTAGATTCATGCAGTTTGATCAAAAGTCCCAATGGAGTGAAATACACCAAATTTATTAACAGATGTACGCCCCCTCCCGTAAAGCTACGTATACCACCTATGAGTTGTCTTACTTTGTGCCACAAATGAGCGCCACAGTTTTGGCACAACTTTTAGTGCACTGAAGTAAGCCATGTCATGCCCCTTTCCCATTAAAGGAAATCTGTGATCAGGTTTTTGCTCCCTAATCTGAGAGCAGTAAATGTAGGGTAAAGACCCTGATTTCAGAGATGTGTTACTTACTGGGCTGCGTGCTGTAGTTTTCGTTAAATCATTGTTTTATCAACAGATTATCATTTGAGGACTAGTCAACCTGCTGCCAAGTAGTCCAACACCGCCACCACCACTGATTGTCAGTGGTCACAGAAAGCTGCCAAACATTGGTGTTGGTGGGGTTATCCAGAGCTCAGCATTCAGAAAAATGCTAGATCTTCTGCAGATAAAACAGGGATTTTATCAAAACGGCAGCAAGCAGCCCAGTAAGGGATACATCATTGGAATCAGGGTTTCTGCTCCTACAGTATGCTGCTTTCAAATTGGATAGCAAAAAACCTGGCAACAGAGTCCCATTCTAGCAAGTCCATGCCCCTTTTATCTGACAATGTGCAGAAAGTATCTAATACATACAATAAATATGGTGCATGTTATGATAGCCTTTAATGTAATAAATTAAGCTAACATGAAATACATGAGCCATTTCCCTTAATATATACATTTTTTGTTTTAAAGAAACTCACTATGCGCTCTGCTAATATACCAATACGCTAAAATAGTGGGCAAATGCTTTGTAAAATGCTGAACAAGTATACAATGCTTACGTGTAATTCTGTAAGGAGAGTGTATGTCTAATACCACTAAATAATATCCTTAGTGACCAATTGCTTCCAAAAGTTACCTAATTAGTAAATTGGGTCCACCTCTGTGTATTCTATTCTAAATATAACTAAAGCTGTTCTTGTGAAGATCTCAGAGGTTTGTTTGACAACATTAGGGATCAAAGAGCATCATGAAATCCAAGGAACACACCAGACAGGTCAGGGATAAAGTAGTGAAGAAGAGAAAAGCAGGGTTAGGTTATAGCAAAAATAGCCCAAGTTCTAAATATCTCACAGTGCCCTGTTCAATCCATCATCCAAAAATGGAAGGAGTATGGAACAACTACAAACCTACCAAGATATGTTCATCCACCTAAACTGACATTCCAAGCAAGGAGAGAACTAATTAGAGAAGCAGCCAAGAGGCCCATGCCCACGCTGGAGGAGCTGCAGAGATCACAGCTCAAAAGGAGAATCTGTCTACAGAAAAAACTATTAATCATATACTACACAAATCTGGCCTTTATGGAAGAGTAGCAAAAAGCCATTTTCCAAAGCAAGCCATAAAATGTTGCAGTAAGCCATGCAGGGAAAACAGTGAGAATGTGGAGGAAGGTCAGATGAGACCAAAGGAGAACTTTTTGGGTTAAATGCAAATTGCTATGTGTGGCAGATAACTAATCACAGTGAAAACACCATCCCCACCGTCACACATGGTGGTGGCAGCTTCATGCTCTGGGGAGGCTTTCTTCGTGAGGGACAGGGAAGCTGGTCAGGGTTGATGAGAAGATGGATGGAGCTAAATGCAGGGCAATACTGGTGGAAAACCTGCTAGAGGCAGCAAAAGACTCGAGACAGGCGTAGGTTCACCTTCCAACAACGACCCTAAACATCCTGCCAGAGCTACAATGCATGGTTTACATCAAAGCATATTCATGTGTGTGAACGGTCCAGACCTAAAGCATATTGAGAATCTGTGGCAAGATGTGAAGTCTCCATCCAATCTCACAGAGCTAGAGCTAGTGGGCAAAGAAGAATGGACAAAAGTTTCATCCTCTAGATGTGCAAAGCTCCAGCATTCCTAAAGCACGCCTTAACACTAGAAGTCCTAGAAATTTTGAGCTCCCCCCTGAAGTCCCGAAAGTGGGTCAAATGACCCTTAGTCCAAACTGAATAGAACTAACTAGAAACTAAATGGCTAAACTCAAAGGAAAACAACAACCTCCTGTGGTGCGACAGTAATGGCCTTAATTACCGAACAAAAGACGGTGATTATAGGATGTTAGCTAAAATCCTTCAGGTCATTCGACCCGTCTCTGGGTTCCAAAGGTAGAAATGTTAAATGACCCCTCTCTGGGACTTCTAGTGTTAAATGTTATCCTTTGTTATCATGGTTGAATATATGGCATGGCAGTGTCCATTATGGGCAAAACTCTGCTTCACACGCGCCCAGAATCACTTACCGCTGGTGTAATTGTAGTGGATCTTTTTCCCACTGGTGGGTTTCGGAAGAGAAACCGGGGTCTCCTCAGCCGGCAGACTGCACAACTTATACTCCACAAATAATCTTTTAACTGATTCATTCCGTGCAACTTCTGACTTGGCATGCAGACTCAGGGATATGATCTCAATGTGGATCCTCTCCGAAAACTAATGAGAGAATAAGAAGAAAAAAAGAAAAACATTATATCCTATGTATATTCCAGTTGTGTGATAGTAAATCAATAATACAAAGTTAATAAATGTTGATATATTGTATGACATGAGATTTTTGAAACCTCAGAGCTTTTGGTGATACTGTAAAACGTAGCTTCTTTACAGCAAAAAACCCCAGCTGAATGTGAACATAGCTTGGAAGCTTTTGGGGACAACTTTTCTTAAAGTGGAAAACCCTTTTAAGGACCCATACAAATTAGATAAATTTCAACGTTGTTTCCTGGGGCACTCTGGAGCTTACAACTCAATACAAGTCTACGAGAGCATCGTTCTGGCTCGCATAGATTTGCACTGAGTGCTTACGGCTAGTCAGAAGTCACAGTCACAAGATGATGCCGAGGGACATGAGCAACACCGAAGAAGGAAGAAACCGTTGAAGGGTGTGTATAAGGACAAGGGGCAGGAGACTTCAGTTTACAGCACCAGCCCAGCCATGAAAGCAAAAATTATCGTAAACAGACTACTAGAGATGAGAGAAGCTGTGGAAGATGGGGTTTGGCGGGTTATGATAAAGTTCTGTTCTGGACCCAGACTTGACCTGAAACCCATTGGAAGTCACTGATTGGCAGTTCAAGTCTCCGACAACATGCAGGCAGCCATAAACAGATCACTTAAAGGGAACCTGTCAGCAGATTTAGGGTCTATAAGCTGTGGCCACCACCAGTGAGGTCTTATATACAGCATTCTAGCATGCTGTATATAAGAGCCCAGGCCGCTGTGTAGAATGTAAAAATCACTTTATAATACTCACCTAACGGTCGGTGCAGTGCAGACTGGTCAGATGGGTGTCTCCATTCTCCGGTACCGGCGCCTCCTCTTTCGGCCATCTTTGTCCTCCTTCTGAAGCCTGGGTGCATGACGCGTCCTACATCATGCACACAAGCCGGCATTAAGGTCCTGCGCAGATGCACTTTGGGCAGATCAAAGTATTGTAGTGCGCCTGCGCAGGACCTCAATGCCCGCCTGTGTGGATGACCTAGGATCTTTTGTGCTTTGGGAAAGTGATTTACTCAACGCGTTTCAGAGTGGATACTCCATCAGGACAATCACATTTATATTTAGTAAACAGGCTATTAAAAGACCGCCGATGGGTAAATATTTATAGATCAACGGTCTATAATGCTGAAAAATGGTTACTTTAACCCCACCATTACTCTGCGCTCCCTGTATAGAACACATGAACACTCAGCCAAGCAGATCATTCATGAGTCAGGGCAGAAAGATAATAAATGTAGGCTCAATCTACCACCAAGATGTGTGGCAACCTTAAGACTTTACACCAGTGTCTTAGATCTGCAGACAGGCTGCCAACCCTCATAAGTGGGATTGTATTATGAGGCAACCATAGAGCTAATGAAGGAAAGTGTATCCAAAAAACTGATCAGAATCATCAGCCGGTCCAATAGAAATAGGAAGAGTTGTGGGCAAGGGTGTGGGAAAATAACCCTAAAGAAGGCCACCGCCACCTGGTAGGATGAGTGTATGAAAAACTGACAAAGATGGAGCCTGCAAAATGAAAATCTGCTGAAAAATACATAACTCAGGTCACGTGAAAATGGGAACATATAATAGGGACAAGCACAATAATCATAAATTATACAAGGCACAGACTGGTACAGGAGGAGAGAGGACCCTGTCCGCGAGGGCTCACAGTCTACAAGAGGATAGAGGACCCTGTCCGCGAGGGCTCACAGTCTACAAGAGGATAGAGGACCCTGTCCGCGAGGGCTCACAGTCTACAAGGGGAGAGAGGACCCTGTCCGCGAGGGTTCACAGTCTACAGTGGGAGAGAGGACCCTGTCTGTGAGGGTTTACAGTCTACAGGGAAGGGTGAGGATACAGTAGGTGAGGGTAGACATGGTTGTGCGGCACTGAAGTGAACTGAGGGTTACTGCAAGTTGTAGGTTTGGCGGAAGAGGTGGCATACTTGTAAGAGATGCAGATAGAAAGGTTGGCACTCACCTGGTATCTCGATAAAACAGTCCTTTAATTCATAAAGTAAAAACAGAACAGTATGGAAGGGGAGGATGCGGAGAGCGTAGGGACAACGGCTGCCGTTTTGCGCAGGTGACTGCGCTTCTACACACTTGGCGGAAGAGGTGGGTCTTCAGGATACTTTTGAAGCTTTTCAAGGTAGGCAAGAGTTTGATGTGTTGTGGCAGAGCATTCCAGAGTATGGGGGAGGCACAGGAGAAATCTTGGATGCGCTTGTTGGAAGAGGAGATAAGAGGGAAGTAGAGAAGGAGATCTTGTGAGGATCTGAGGTTACGTGCAGGTAAGCATCGGGAGACTAGGTCACAGATGTAGGGAGGAGACCGGTTGTGGATGACATTGTAGGTCAGGGTTAGGGTTTTGAACTGGAGTCATAGGGCAATGGGAAGCCAGTGAAGGGATTGACAGAGAGGAGAGGCCGGTGAGTAGCGAGGGGACAAGTGGATTAGTTGGGCAACATACCTTAGAATCGATTGAAGGGGTGTGAGAGTATTAGAAGTGAGGCTACATATGGAAGAGGGTTTTAATGGCGATTTTTCCAAACAAATGCACAAAACTGCAGATAAGAGGATAAAATCTGGTATGAAGGATCTTAGCGAATGATTGATGACATTTGATTTCCTCTAAAAGTCCAAATTGCTTTAATTGATTGTCCAATACATTTGTTACAAGAATCATCTTCTGGTTACCGGCCAGTCACTTTTAGTGCGGAAGCAAATCTGGAGTCTTATGGATACGGTCTTCCTCTCTCTAATATATAGAATTTCATAAATGTTTCAGTAGAATTATATTTAGCTCAGGCATATAATGTAAATGGAACTTGCAACGCCTCCCTCGCCGCTGTCCTGAGCCCGAGGTAATGTAGAGGGATGGGATGGCTGAATCTGAGCGTATGATCATTTATTTGCCGAGAATATCATATTACACAAGAAGCTAGAAAAATTACAGAGCAAATGGATATGCTGTCAAGGAGACTTTTTTGTGGGTTTATAGTTTTAAACAGAGCAGCCTTTCCTGGTGTGTAATGATCAGAGGGGCTGCCAAGTACCTTTCACAAATCCACAGTAAAAATGTAAATACCCAAGGACCTTGAGCACCGAGCAAAAGACTGAGCAAATAAATTCTTCAACAGGGAAAATATATAGATGAAGTAGAATGAAAAAAATGCAGAAAAAAAAATACAGAGAAGACACACTATTGGCTGGAACAAATATGATGGACCATACAGTGAAGTACCGGGATGGACATTCATGATGGACCAAGCAGTAAAGTACCGGGATGGACATTCATGATGGACCAAGCAGTAAAGTACCGGGATGGACAGTCATGATGGACCATGCAGTGAAGCACCGGGATGGACAGTCATGATGGACCAAGCAGTGAAGTACCGGGATGGACAGTCATGATGGACCATGCAGTGAAGCACCGGGATGGACAGTCATGATGGACCATGCAGTGAAGCACCGGGATGGACAGTCATGATGGACCATGCAGTGAAGTACCGGGATAGACAGTCATGATGGACCATGCAGTGAAGTACAGGGATGGACATTCATGATGGACCATGCAGTGAAGTACCGGGATGGACATTCATGATGGACCATGCAGTGAAGTACTGGGATGGACAGTCATGATGGACCATGCAGTGAAGTACCGGGATAGACATTCATGATGGACCATGCAGTGAAGTACCGAGATGGACATTCATGATGGACCATGTAGTGAAGTACCGGGATGGACAGTCATGATAGACCATGTATTGAAGTACCGGGATGGACATTAATGATGGACCATGCAGTGAAGTACCGGGATGGACATTAATGATGGACCATACAGTGAAGTACCGGGATGCACGGTCATAATGCACCATGTAGTGAAGTCCCAGGATGGACATTAATGATGGACCATGCAATGAAGTACCGGGATGCACGGTCATAATGCACCATGCAGTGAACTCCCAGGATGGACATTCATGATGGACCATGCAGTGAAGTACTGGAATGGAACCATGCAGTGAAGTCCCAGGATGGACAGTCATGATAGACCATGCAGTGAAGTACTGGGATGGACATTCATGATAAACCATGCAGTGAAGTACCGGGATGCACAGTCATAATGGACCATGCAGTGAAGTACCGGGATGGACATTCATGATGGATCATGCAGTGAAGTACTGGGATGGACATTCATGATGGACCATGCAGTGAAGTACCAGGTTGGACATTCATGGCCACCATGTATTACTACAATTCAATGGCTCCAGGGGAAACATAGCTGGCCATTCATAACCGTTGATCAGTGGGATCTCATTTTCTAAAGTGGGTCTTAAGGCCCCATACACTTTAGATTAACATTGGCCGAACTCATCGATGTTGGAGGCCTTGATTGGCAATCAGGTGGGGAAGATAAGGATCTGGCATGTCCGATTCTGGACTGGCAATTTACTTTGTTCTCTAAGAGATAAGCTGCCACCAGAGATACATTGGTTCTCTTATAGAAATTGGTCATTTCAGCCAATTTTTATCTAGACTATGTGTATTACCAACTTCAAGGGAAACTGTCAGCAGGTTTTTGCTATGTAATCTAAAGGTAACTTGATGTAGGAGCTGAGATACTGGTTACAGTGATGTGTCTCTTGTTAGGCTGTGTGCTGTAGTTTTAATACAGTGTTTTATCAGCTGGAGAGTATCACTGCTGGGCTAGCTGCCTCGTGCCTCCTAGGCCAAGCACGCCTCCAGCACAACTTCGGTTAATATACATAACTGCTAGTCAGGGGTGTTTAGTTTTCTGAGCTTTACTATACCTACAGCAGACAAAACTGATTCTTGCACAACCATTGCCCAGTAAGCGAAGTAATATATCGCTGGAATCAGGGTCACTTTCCCTACATTATGCTGCTGTCAGTAAAGGTATCAAAAATCTAGTAAGCATTCCCTTTAAAGGGGTTGTTTGTCACTTTTAAACATTTTCTTTAGGTGCTCAAAGTACGAATAAAGACAAATACTAGCCTACAGGAATGGGGCCCCACTTCATCACTTCCGATCTCCTGGGATCATCATTTGGTGGTGGGAGACTGATGCCCCCCCACCCATGTCAATTTCACACTTTTGAGAAGCGGCACTGTAGAGTTAGGCGAGTATCCTTTTTTATTTTTCCTCAATCAAAGCACATTAAAGAAAATCCAGACCCCTAATTAGTCAGGACACATGGGACACTGCTGTAGTCTACAGTCCTTATTACACAAGACAAAAAATGCCTTCGACAAGCATCAATATATAGCATGTTGATCCTCTTTTGAAATATATACAGTACATGTAGGTGCTATCATTAGAGTTTTATACAAACAATCGTATGTCGGAAATGCTTCCTCTGTTACAAATTCTAATTTGATGTATGCATAAAAGATGCAAATGAGCAATTTATGATATAATCATTGAGTAATAATTTGGCATCATTGCCTCAATGGACGATCATGTAGGAAACTTGGTATTAACACTTAAAGGGAATCTGTCAGCAGGTTTTTGGCACCTCATTTGAGAGCAGTATAATGTAAGCAAAGAGATCCTGAACCCAATGATGTATAACTTAGATTACTGGGTGCCACCATTCTGACACAATCACAACCTTTTGATTTAGCCATGTAGCAGAGCTGAGAGAGCTCCTCCCAGCCACACCAGACTCTCTATAGAGATTGTACATTCAGAGTGATGTGCCAATCAGAGGAGGGGGTGTTCCAGACTATAGTCAGAGCAATGAGCCCTGAAACATTAATGGAAGGCAACAAATGATTGGCTTGAGTCTGTTTACTTAAAAGGGAATCTGTCAGCAGGTTTTTGCTACCTCATGTAAGAGCAGCATGATGTAGGCAATGAGATTCTGAATCCAAGAACGTATCACTTAGGGCGGCTTTGCACGTTGCGACATTGCACGTGCGATGTCGGTGGGGTCAAATCGAAAGTGACGCACATCCGGCGTCGCAGTCAATATCGCAACGTGCAAATCCTTTTTGATACGATGAACGAGCGCAAAAGCGTCGTTATCGTATCATCGCTGCAGCCTCCGACATTTCCATAATGCCGGTGCAGCGACAGGTGCGATGTTGTTCCTCGCTCCTGCGGCAGCGCATATCGCTGTGTATGAAGCCGCAGGAGCGAGGAACTTCACCTTACCTGCCGCCCGACTGCAATGAGAAGGAAGGAGGTGGGCGGGATGTTTACATCCTGCTCATCTCCGCCCCTCCGCTTCAATTGGCCGCCTGCCGTGTGACGTCACTGTGACGCCGCACGACCCGCCCCCTAAGGAAGGAGGCGGGTCGCCGGCCAGAGGGACGTCGCACGGCAGGTATGTGCGTGTGAAACT